>NC_045980.1:34130708-34209222 GCF_010909765.2 Amblyraja radiata
GTCCACTAGTCCATGTTTAATTCAGTTTAGAGATACAGCACAGAAACAGGCCCTTCGGCCCGCCCTGTCCGTGCCGGCCAGCGATCCCCGCACAGTAACACCATCCTACACACCCTGGGGCCAATTTACAATTTAGCCAATTAGAGTTTGGGGGGAAGCCGGAGCACCCGGATAGAACCCACGCGGGCCACGGGGAGAGAACGTACAAACTCCGTACAGAGAGCACCCGTAGTCAGGATCGAACCCGTGGTCACCGGCGCTGTGAGGCAGCAACTCTACCGCTGCGCCACCGTGCTGCCCAGCTGTGTTCAACTCAAACTTGGCCCAAATGGTTTTTGCGAGCCACTATGCTGCTGTTTCATGTTTCCCTCTATCCCCTCCCCCCCACTAGTTGACAATCAACTCGTGCAATAATTAAACTGCTGGGCTAGTAATCAGCTGCTGCCTCGCACGGAGACGGTTTTTAATTCCTACACAGCCTCTGGAATTAATATCCATCTAATTAAAGATGTTCTGGGTTGGAGAGATGGTGTCTTGGGTCTGGCCACGAAATCCTGGATCGTTGCAAAGCTAATTCTGGTTCAATCGCGTTATTGAGCAGGGGCGGAAATCCCAGGGGGGACAGGGGGGACACACACACGTCCCCCCCATGTTTTGTAATCCGTAATTTTAAACTCGGTAAAAACAAGCTATCAAAAATCTCCGCTTTCCGTGAGACAGTGGGGGCGGGACTGATGATCGAGGGCACCGATTGGATGAGGGAGACGTCGGTCAGCAGGTGGGGGGGGGGGGGTTCATGATGATTCGATGCGCTGATTGGAGGAGGGAGGTGTCAATCAGAGGCAGAAGTAGGCGGGGCTGAGGATCGAGCGCGGTGATTGGAGGAGGGAGACTTCTGTGAAGCAAAGATCGTAGAGCGGAGCTTGAATGGGCCCGTTCGCGGGGCCTTTCATCGCCCCGCGGTCAAATTGCGCGTCGAGGCGATCGAGTCTCCCGCTGTTGAAGCCCCCGCAAACGGGCCGATCCAAGCCCCACGATTCGGGGCGGACGAAGCTGCTGTTGCTGGAGTTCGGAGTCGGTCACCAACCAGTTCAGCTCCCGATGTTATCGTCCACAGGGCATGCGCGTGCGGCCGCCAAGAAATTGCGTCCCCCGCATGTTTTGAGAGCGATTTCCGTGCCTGTTATTGAGGCTGATAGATGTTGCTATCCAACCCCTCCCCCGCAGCTTCAGTGAACGACCCTGGGTCGATTCCAGCACCCATCATGGAGTTTGCACATTCTCTCTAAGACCGGAGTCTCCAGCTTCCTCCCACATCCACACATGAGACCACACCTGGATTATTGTGTGCAGTTTTGGTCCCCTAATTAGCCCCACGTCCCCCTCCCTTTTCATCTGTGCATTAATTGCCTCATATTGTGTTTTGTATTGAATTCTGTCTTTACTTTGTGTACTAGTCATGTCTCTACTATTTATTTCATTCCCCTTACATGTTTTTCCTCTACCTGCTAAATTTTTGTAAGGTGTCCTTGAGACTCTTGAAAGGCGCCCATAAATAAAATGTATTATTATTATTAATTTGAGGAAGGACATTCTTGCTATTGATGGAGTGCAGCGTAGGTTTACAAGGTTAATTCCCGGGATGGGGGACTGTCATATGCTGAGCGAATGGAGCAGCTGGGCTTGTACACTCTGTAGTTGAGAAGGATGAGAGGGTATCTTATTGAAACATATATGATTATTAAGGGTTTGGACCCGCTAGAGGCAGGAAACATGTTCCCGATGTTGGGGGAGTCCAGAACCAGGGGCCACAGTTTAAGAATAAGGAGTAAGCCATTTAGAACGGAGACGAGGAAACACGTTTTCACACAGAGAGTTGTGAGTCTGTGGAATTCTCTGCCTCAGAGGGCGGTGGAGGCAGGTTCTCTGGATGCTTTCAAGAGAGAGCTAGATAGGGCTCTTAATGATAGCGGAGTCAGGGGATATGGGGAGAAGGCAGGAACTGATTGGGGATGATCAGCCATGATCACAGTGAATGGTGGTGCTGGCTCGAAGGGCCGAATGGCCTACTCCTGCACCTATTGTCTATTGTCTATTGTCTATTGTCTATTGTCTATTGAATGGCGGTGCTGGCTCAAAGGGCCGCACGGCCTACTCCTGCACCTATTGTCTATTGTCTATTGTCTATTGAATGGCGGTGCTGGCTCGAAGGGCCGAATGGCCTACTCCTGCACCTATTGCCTATTGTCCACCCCAAAGATGTCTTGGCACGTTCTCCCTGTGGACCTGGTGGGTGTCCTCCAGCATGGGCAAGTTGGGCCGAAGGGCCTCTTTCCATGCTCTGACACTCTATGACTCTACGAAAACTTGCACGAGTAGCAAAAACAGTCTCTAATTCAGTCGACCCAGTATTTGAAACTTTTCCGATGAAGAGCAGGCCAATATGGGGAACGAGTTGATGCTGCCTAAGTAGGCACACTCTGTATGCATCAGGTAACCTTCCGAAATTGCCTCTGAATATTTGCACAGTCAGATCGACGGACACAAAAAGACCAAAAATAAAATCAATTGTTATGGGATTGTCACTCAAGCAAGAGACATCAAAATCTGTTAAGAGCTGGGGAAGATTGTTGGCACACCTAATCAATTAGACGTTTTACAAGGTCATTCCTTAATTGAAATGTTAGATGCTGAGGAGAATTCACGATTCAAGGTGTCTGAAAGATTTGAATAAACGCAGTAAGTGAGGGAGGGGGTGGATGGAGTTGGAGCCTTGTTGCTGAACAAGCTGGGCCTTTTAGTTTAGCTGAGAGATACAGCGCGGGAACAGGCCCTTCGGCCCACCGAGTTCGCACCGACCAACGATCCCCGCACATATCGACACCACCTTACACACACTAGGGGTAATTCACACACATGCCAAAGCCAATTAGCCTACAAACCTGTCGTACGTCTTTAAAAGGTAGACAAAAATGCTGGAGAAACTCAGCGGGTGCAGCAGCATCTATGGAGCGAAGGAAATGGGTGAAGTTTCGGGCCGAAACCCCTCTTCAGACTGATGGGGGGGAGAAGGAAGGAAAAAGGGAGGAGGAGGAGCCCGAAGGCGGGGGGATGGGAGGAGACAGCTCGAGGGTTAAGGAAGGGGATTGGAAATTGGAGGAACAGCACCTTATATTCCGCTTGGGTAGCTTGCATCCGGATGGCTTGAACATTGAATTCTCCCAATTTTGCTAGCCCTTGCTGTCTCCTCCCCTTCCTTAACCCTCGAGCTGTCACCTCCCATCCCCCCGCCCTCGGGCTCCTCCTCCTCCCTTTTTCCTTCCTTCTCCCCCCCACCCCCACCCCCCATCAGTCTGAAGAAGGGTTTCGGCCTGAAACGTCACCCATTCCCTTCGCTCCATAGATGCTGCTGCACCCGCTGAGTTTCTCCAGCATTTTTGTGTACCTTCGATCTTCCAGCATCTGCAGTTCCTTCTTGAACACCGTACGTCTTTAGAGTGCGGGAGCAAACCGAAGATCTCGGAGAATATCCGCGCGGTCACGGGGGAGAACGTACAGATTCCGCGCAGACAAGCGCCCGTAGTCGGGATCGAACCCGGGTCTCCGGCGCTGCGAGCGCTGTAAGGCAGCAACTCTACCGCTGCGCCACCGTGATTGCCCGATTGAGTTGAGTTCAGTTTATTGTCACGTGTACCGAGGTACAGTGAAAGGCTTTTTTGTTGCGTGCTAACCAGTCAGCGGAAAGACAACACATCATTACAGTCGAGCCGTTCACAGTGTACAGACACAAAACGCTGGAGTAACTCAGCGGGACAGGCAGCAGGTTTATGGGGAGAAGGCAGGAGAATGGAGAGATAGATCAGCCATGATTGAATGGTGGAATGGGCCGAATGGCCTAATTCTACTCCTATTCCTTATAACCTTATGATCTTATGAGCGTCTCTGGAGGGAAGGAATGGGTGATGTTTCAGGTCGAGACCCTTCTTCAGATTCCGAAAAAGTCTGAAGTCTTGAGTCTGAAGAAGTCTCTCGACCCGAAACGTCACCCATTCCTTCCCTCCAGAGATGCTGCCTGTCCCGCTGAGTTACTCCAGCATTTTGGGTCTACTGTGTAAACCAGCATCTGCAGTTTCTTCCTACACATGTCCCATCTACACCCTACAGGTTCCACTTGAGAAGGGCTCCATGTAGCATTGTAGAACAGAGGGATCTAGAAGTGCAGGTTCGTAGTTCCTTGAAAGTGGCGTCACAAGTTGATAGGGTGGTCAAAAAGGCTTTCATCAGCCAGAGCATTGAGTATAGAAGTTGGGAGGTCATGTTGCAGTTGTACAAGACGTTGGTGAGGCCACATTTAGAATATTGTGTTCAGTTCTGGGCACCGTGTCATAGGAAAGATGTTGCCAAGCTGGAAAGGGTTCAGAGAAGATTTACGAGGATGTTGCCAGGACTAGAGGGTGTGAGCTACAGGGAGAGGTTGAGCAGGTTGGGACTCTATTCCTTGGAGCGCAGGAGGATGAGGGGTGATCTTATAGAGGTGTATAAAATGGTGGGAATAGATCGGGGAGACGCACAGAATCTCTTGCCCAGAGTAGGGGAATCGAGGACCAGAGGACATAGGTTTAATGTGAAGGTGAAAAGATTTAATATGGAATCTGAGGGGTAACTTTTTCACACATGGTGGATGCATGGAACGAGCTGCCAGAGGAGGTAGTTGAGGCTGGGACTATCCCATCGTTTAAGAAACAGTTAGACAGGTACATGGATAGGACAGGTTTGGAGGGATATGGACCAGGCGGGTAGGGACTAGTGTAGGTTTTATTGATGCAGGCGGGACTAGTGTTGATGGGGCACGTTGGCCGGTGTGAGCAAGAACCTGTTTCCACACTGTATCCTAGTGCGTTAACCAGTGCAGCGTAGGTTCACAAGATTGATCCCTGGGACGGCGGGACTGTCATATGAGGGAAGATTAAAAAGGCTGGTCTTGTATTCACTGGAGTTTAGAAGGATGAGGGGGAGGCTCTTATAGAAACATATATAATTATAAAAGGAGTGGACAAGCTAGATGCAGGAAAAATGTTCCCAATGTTGGGCGAGTCCAGAACCAGGGGCCACAGTCTTAGAATAAAGGGGAGGTCATTTAAGACTGAGGTGAGAAAAAACTTTTTCACCCAGACAGTTGTAAATTTATGGAATTCCCTGCCACAGAGGGCAGTGGAGGCCAAGTCACTGGATGGATTTAAGAGAGAGTTAGATAGAGCTCTAGGGGCTAGTGGAGTCAAGGGATATGGGGAGAAGGCAGGCACGGGTTATTGATAGGGGACGATCAGCCATGATCACAATGAATGGCGGTGCTGGCTCGAAGGGCCGAATGGCCTCCTCCTGCACCTATTTTCTATGTTTCTATGTATCACTGCGACTGCCACAGACTGGGCCAGCAAACCTGCCCAGCCGCCCACTGACATGGACTCGCTCCGGGTGCAGGGCGCTAAGTAGAGAGCGATGCCTGGACTCTCTCAGTTCCACCTGAGTAATTAAAGCGAATGGCAGTCTGACTGGCGGGTGTGTCTTGGCGCTGGCCGTTATGCAAAAACCCTTCCACTTCGTTGAGCTTACTTACTTGTGATTCATAACCAAATGTACATTAGTGTTAATGGAACCTTCCCTTGGTCTTTCATAAATTATTCAACAGGATGAAACGAGCCAGAAATCTTTCAGGCAGGAATAACTCTTGGGGTTTTTTTTTCAGCTCCTTGTTCGTTTTTTTTCTCGTCTAGAGATACAGCGTGGGAGCAGGCCCTTCGGCCCGTCGAGTACACGCCGACCAGCGGTTCCCCGCAAGGTTAACGCTATCTCACACACACACACACACACACCCACACACAGACACACACACACACACACACACACACACACACACACACACACACACACACACACACACACACACACACACACACACACACCAGGGACAGTTTTTACATTTCGACCATTTAAGCCGATTAACCTACAAATCTGCACGTTTTTGGAGCGTGGGAGGAAACCGGAGCACCCCGTAGAAAACCCACGCAGGTCACGGAGAGAGAATGTGCAAACTCCATACAGACAGCGCCCGTAGTCAGGATCGAACCCGGGACTCTGGCGCTGTGAGGGCTGCAACTCTACACGCCGCACCACCGTGCCGCTTGTTTTGTTCAGTTTCAGCTTACTTCACTGTCACGTGTACCGAGGTACAGTGAAAAGCTTTTGTTGCGTGCTAACCAGGAAAGACAATACATGATTACAATCGGGCCGTCCACAGTGTACAGATACAGGATAAAGGGAATAACGTTTAGGGCATGATACAATCTATTAAAATATCAGAGAACTAAGGCAGGCACATTATAGTCAGATAGAGAGTCAGCACGGTGGCCCAGTGGTAGAGTTGCAGCCTCACAGCGCCGGAGACCCGGGTTCGATCCCGACTACGGGTGCTGTCTGTACGGAGTTTGTACGTTCTCCCCGAGATCACTGGTTTCCTCCCACATTCCAAATACATCCAGGTTTGTAGGTTCATTTGCTTCGGTATAAATGTAGAAATTGTCCCTCGTGTGTGTGTGTGTGTAGGATGGCGTTAATTGTGCGGGGGTCGCTGGTCGGCGCGGACTCGTGGGCCGAAGGGCCAGGGTCTCGAAACTAAACTAATGAAAAAATGTGGATGAATAATGTAACTGGCCCAACGCATAAATGGGAAAGTTTATCATACACAATTGATCAATGCAAATAGCAAGAAAACTTCTCGTTGCAATGCTCTCTGTGAGATATTAACTTGGATAAAATCCAACATTAAGACAAGGGCAGAGAAAGGAATAGTTTGTCAAATTCACTGAATGGTTATTTTTGGAAAGCTACAGAGAAGGTTAAATGATAGCTGAACTTTTCAGATTCTTTCCCCCTTTGAGGGTGACTGATCATTTATATTACCTGTTGTTCTAGATGCGTCTGGTGTCAACTGAAGTTGAGCAAGGGTTTCATTGTTCATAGAGTGATACAGTGTGGGAACAGGCCCTTCGGCCCAACTTGGCCACGCCGACCAACATGCCCCATCTACACTGGTCCCACCTGCCTGCGTTTGGCCCATATCCCTCTTAACCTGTCGTAGAGTCATAGAGTGATACACTGCGGGAACAGGCCCTTCGGCCCAACTTGGCCACGCCGACCAACATTGCCCCATCTACACTGGTCCTACCTGCCTGCGTTTGGCCCATATCCCTCTAAACCTGCCCTATCCATGTACCCGACTCTCAGGCGCTGTGAGGCAGCAACTCTACCGCTGCGCCACCGTGCCGCCCTGTAGCGTGAAGGAAAGAAATATTGAATAGATTCGGCCTACGTATTCTGAAGTTGACAGTTTAGTTTAGTTTAGTTTAGAGATACAGTGCTGAAACAGGCCCTTCTGCCCACCGTGTCCGCGCCGACCAGCGCTCACCACACATTAACACTATCCTACACCCACTAGGGACATTTGTTACATTTACACCAAGCCAATTAACCTACAAACCTGCACGTCTTTGGAGTGTGGGAGGAAACCGGAGCACCCGGAGAAAACCCATGCAGGTCACGGGGAGAAGGCAGGAGAATGGGGTTTGTAGGGAGAGACAGATCAGCTATGATTGAATGGAGGAGTAGACTTGATGGGCCGAATGGCCTAATTCTACCCCTATCACTTATGACCTTATGACCTTATGACTAGTACTATCCTACAAACCATGAGCAATTGATTAGAGCGGGTGTCAGGGGTTATGGGGAGAAGGCGGGAAAATGGGACTGGGTGAGCAGAGATCAGCCAATGATTGAAGGGCGGAGTGGGGTGGATGGGCCGAATGGCCTAATTCTACTCCCGTGACGAACTGAGTGAACGTCCCGCGGATTTTCACGCCCTGACGTTTGCCGCCTTGTTCTGTTCCCCTGCAGGAAGGAACCCGTCCACCGAGCGTCGACGATGAGGGGGAGGAGTGTCGGAGTGAGGCTGTGTGGGGGCCGCTGCGCCTCGGTCCCGCGCCCGTCCCCGACCGTCTGAACGACCGCTCCGTTCGCGGAGAGAGAAGACGGGGTGGTGGGGTGAGGAAGGAGTATCGTGTGGGGGGGGGTGGGGGGTGGAGGGGATGGGTGGGAGGACAGGAAAGGCCCAAGGCCGGACGGAACACAGAGGAGCGGAGAGATGTTCGAGAGGAAGCCGTGCCCGCCATTCAAGAGGAAAGTAGCGGCCGTGGCGACAACGAAACATCCGACGCCCTCTGAGTCTCCGGGGAAGCTTCCTCCGCTACTCGTTTCCCGAGGGCTTCCTGCTGGCAAACGCACCCAGGGAAAAGATATCGGAAAACTCGTGCGCCACAGTCCACGCAAGTAGACGATAGACAGCGCTATCACCATCTCCCGACAGACTGGTGCGAGAGGATTGAGTTGGGCCTCTCTCTATCACTCCCGCAGAGCAAACTCCCCCTTCCAAGTTTCCACAACGATGTCGGCCATTTTGTAAGCCGCCAGCTTGGAGATTGGCGATTTGCCGGTGACTCCCTCGAGAGGAGAGACTCAGCGGACCACGCACAAAAAGCCGGGAGATTTATAATCGGCCGAAATCCGGGACCATCCCTCTGCCCACTGCGTGGATTACAAAATTGTTTCAGCACCTTTCCCCCCCCCCTTTGCGACTGGGAAAAGCTCCTTGGCTGTTGCTCGAGATATCTCCATTTCTGTGCGTAATGTGCTGGGGATGGCCAGACTAGCCATCAAGATACAGCGTTACTTCCGGCGCCGGCCCTTGCGACTCTTCACCTTCTTCCTGGTCTACCTCATGGCGGGCAGCCTGGTCTTCCTCCACCCGGGCTTTGTGGGGGACAGCCCTGTGGCCGGGAGGTCCCCGCGCCCGGGGGAAGTTGGGGCACACGGTGGCGGGAGCGGAGGACCACCGCCCGGCGGAGGACCACCGCCCGGCGGCGGAGCCCTCCAGCGTTTCTCCTTCCTGCCCTTCGGCAGGGCCTACAAGGAAGGCCCGGAAAAGGAGCAGTGGTCGGGGGAAGTGGCTGCCGGGCCCAGGAGGTACGGGCCCCCCTGGATGAAACCCGCCCCTAAGACGGACTCCGTGGACAAGCTCCGAGCCGGAGAGCACGTCGGCAGTTGGAGCCGGGCGCTGAAGGGGAAGATGTCAAGAGATCAGGAGGAGAACAGAGGTAGGTGAGACCCCCCCCCCCCTCTCCCCCTCCCCTCTACAGGACGGTTGCTTCTGTTCATGGGCCAGAGCCCCAGGTTCAATCCCGACTACGGGTGCTTAGAGTCATAGAGTGATACAGCGTGGAAACAGGCCCTTCGGCCCATCTCGCCCACACCGGCCAACAATGTCCCAGCTACACTAGTCCCACCTGCCTGCACTTGGTCCATAACCCTCCAAACCTGTCCTATCCATTTACCTGTCCAACTGTTTCTTAAATGTTGGGATAGTCCCAGCCTCAACTACCTCCTCTGGCAGCTCGTTCCACACACCCACCACCCTTTGCGTGAAAAAGTTACCCCTCGGATTCCTATTAAATCTTTTCCCCTTCATCTTGAACCTATGTCCTCTGGTCCTCGATTCCCCTACTCTGGGCAAGAGACTCTGTGTATCTAACCAATCTATTCCTATGTTAATTCCTCAGTTATTTGCATTCCAGTACTTTGGTTCACCCTCATTGGGAGGCCCTTCCTGGACAAGAGATTCCGTGCATCTGCCCATTCTAGTCTTCTCATGATTTTGTACACCTCGATAAGATCACCCCTCATCCTCCTGCGCTCCGTGGAAGAGAGACCCAGCCTGCTAAACCTCTCCCTGCCGCTCACACCCTCTAGTCCTGGCAACATCTTTTCTGAACCCTCTCAAGCTTGACAATAACTTCCCTACCACACGGTGCCCAGAGCTGAACACACAGACTGCTTGTCTGTGCGGAGTTTCCACGTTCTCCCCGTGACCCGCGTGGGTTTTTCTCCGGGTGCTCCGGTTTCCAAAGACGTCCAGGTTTTGATACAAATGTGAAATTGTTCCTCCAGCACTTTGGGTCCTTTTTTGTGCATTAACCGGCCCCTGCAGTTCCTTGCTTCTACACCGAAGGCCGATTATCCTTGAAACACAATTCCAATATATTTTTTCGACGTGCATTGTATTGGGTTCATGAATTGGTTATCTTGCTTCAGGCATTTCTTGTATTCATGAGACATTATCTATTGTCAAGAAATTCTGATCTCCATGCTGTAATATTAAGGACCCTGTTACAGTTTAGGTTATTGTCTGCGGCTAAATTACTTCCTTGTAATCGCTAGTAGTCCTGCTAGATATTGTATTGCAATGAGGATACCGAGTATGCGCTTTCACTATGACTATATATTGCATTATAGGAGCGCTCTACGAATAATCTAATGGGAACTAAGCATATATCACTAGGAATAACCATCGCACTGACCCATCTGACCTATGCTGAGAGAATGGAGCGGCTGGGTTTGTACACTCTGGAGTTCAGAAGGATGAGAGGAAATCTCATTGAGTTCAGAAGGATGAGAGGAAATCTCATTGAGTTCAGAAGGATGAGAGGAAATCTCATTGAGACATCTTTCTAAGATTGTTAAGGGTTTGGACACGCTAGAGTCAGGAAACATGTTCCCGATGTTGGGGGAGTCCAGAACCAGGGGCCACACAGTTTAAGAATCAGGAGTAAGCCATTTAGAATGGAGGCGAGGAAACACTTTTTCACCCAGTGAGTTGTGAGTCTGTGGAGGTAGACAAAGGTGCTGGAGAAACTCAGCGGGTGCAGCATCATCTACGGGCTAGTGGAGTCAAGGGATATGGGGAGAAGGCAGGCACGGGTTATTGATAGGGGATGATCAGCCATGATCACATTGAATGGCGGTGCTGGCTCAAAGGGCCGAATGTCCTCCATCTGCACCTATTTTCTATCTATCTATGGAGTGAAGGAAATAGGCAACGTTTCGGGCCGAAACCCTTCTTCAGACTGTGGAATTCTCTGCCTCAGAGGGCGGTGGAGGCCGGTTCTCTGGATACTTTCAAGAGAGAGCTAGATAGGGCTCTTAAACCTAGCAGAGTCAGGGGATATGGGGAGAAGGCAGGAAAAGGGGTACTGATGGTGAATGATCAGCCATGATCACATTGAATGGCGGTGCTGGCTCGAAGGGCCGAATGGCCTACTCCTGCACCTATTGTCTATTGTCTATCTGTCCACTAAATCCCCAATCCTTTCCCCACTCAACAGAAAAGCATCTAATTCTCTTCCGAATTGATTTCTGTAGTCCTCTGAAGTGACATTAGGTATTATCCAGTCCGAACAGGAGTTTCAGGTCGAGCCACGAACGGATTGTTGATGTGAGAAAATGAAGATGCAATTCAATAAAATTTCCATCTTGAGTCTGAGACTCTTGTGGTCCTGCTGAGTGTTCAGCTTGCATTTGAAATTCTCGCTGACTTTCTGACTGTCTCACTGAGGCTGTCCTGATCGTAGACTGAAGAAGGTTCCCCACCCGAAACGTCACCCGTTCCTTCTCTCCAGAGACGCTGCCTGTCCCGCTGAGTTACTCCGGCATTTTGTGTCTTGTCTTCGATTTAATAATAATAATGATGGATGGGATTTATATAGCGCCTTTCTAATACTCAAGGCGCTTTACATCGCATTATTCATTCACTCCTCAGTCACACTCGGTGGTGGTAAGCTACTTCTGTAGCCACAGCTGCCCTGGGGCAGACTGACGGAAGCGTGGCTGCCAATCTGCGCCTACGGCCCCTCCGACCACCACCAATCACTCACACACATTCACACACATTCACACACAGGCAAAGGTGGGTGAAGTGTCTTGCCCAAGGACACAACGACAGTATGCACTCCAAGCGGGATTCGAACCGGCTACCTTCCGGTTGCCAGCCGAACACTTAGCCCATTGTGCCATCTGTCGTGCCTGTAAACCAGCACCTGCAGTTCCATCCGACACTGATTGTGGTTCAGTTCAGTTTCGAGATACAGGCCCTTCTGCCCACCTAGCCCATGCCGACCGGCTGATCCCCGCACACTAACACTATCCGACACACCACTAGGGACAATTTAAATTTATACCAAAGGCCAACGACCTACAAACCTGTTCGTCTTTGGAGTGCGGGAGGTAACCGAAGATCTCGGAACAAAGGGGGGGACCTCATTGAAACGTACAGAATAGTGAAAGGCTTGGATAGAATGGATGTGGAGAGGGTGTTTCCACGAGTGGGAGAGCCCAGGATGAGAGGTCAGAGCCTCAGAATTAAAGGATGTTTCTTAGGAGATGAGGAGGAATTTCTTCAGTCAGAGGGTGGTGAACCTGGTGAATTCCTTTGCCACAGAAGGCTGTGGAGGCCAAGTCAGTGGATATGTTTAAGGCAGAGACAGATAGATAGATTCCTGATTCGTACGGGTGTCAGGGGTTATGGGGAGAAGGCAGGAGAATGGGGTTAGGAGGGAGAGATAGATCAGCCATGATTGAATGGCGGGGTAGACGTGATGGGCCGAATGGCCTAATTCTGCTCCTATCTCTTATGAACTCATTCACCCAGCCACGGCCGAGTCGGTCCGCGACGGATTGCCGTCGGGAATTTGTCCCGTATTTTGACCCGTTGTCCCTTATTTGGGAGTGAGAAAGTTGGCGACCCTGACTGGTAGGGGAGGTTTGATGTGAAACCATCATCTAGTTGATGGTCTTAAACCTGTTGCCTCCCATTCTCCTGATTTGGAGAATTGCCACAAGCTGATACCAAAAAGAAAAACCGTGTACTGGTGACCATGCGTGGGAAAGAACTGCAGATGTCGGTTTAAACCGAAGAAAGACACAAAATGCTGGAGTAACTCAGTGGGACAGGCAGCATCTCCGGTGAGAAGGAATGGGTGATGCTTCGGGTCGAGACCCTTCTTCAGACTGAAGAAGGTTCTTCAGACTCTCGACCTGAAACGTCACCCATTCCTTCTCTCCGGAGACACTGCCTGTCCCACTGAGTTACTCCAGCATTTTGTGTCAATCTCTGGTTTGTAAACTGGCCACGCTACATACGAATGCTTCTAACCTCTGTCCTTGGCTGGGTGACATTGTAATCTGTGGAATGATATAAGATTTATTATTATTTGTTGAACTAATGCTGCTTTGATTCATGAGAAATATGAATAGCTGTAAATTAATTATTGCCTTTGAATAACTAAGCACAAATGCTCTGGCCGGCTTCATATTACACTGAGTTATAGGCAATGATATTGCATCATAATATTATACATATATCTGGTTTGATTTGCCTGTCTGATCAGTCTGAAGAAGGGTTTTGGCCCGAAACGTTGCCTATTTCCTTCGCTCCATAGATGCTGCCTCACCAGCATTTTTGTCTACTTTCGATTTTCCCAGCATCTTTCTTAAACATAGGAATCTGAGGGGTAACTTTTTCACACAAAGGTTGGTGGGTGTACGGAACGAGCTGCCGGAGGAGGTAGTTGAGGCTGGGACTATCCCAACTTTTAAGAAACAGTTAGACAGGAACATGTCAGGGCGGGTTTGGAGGGATGTGGACCAAGTGGGACTAGTGTAGCTGGGACTAGTGTTGGGCAAGGTGGGCCGAAGGGCCTGTTTCCATGCTGTATGACTAAGGTGACTGACTATAGGTGACATTTCGGGTCGAGACCCTTCTTCAGTCTGACCCGAAACGTCACCTATTTCCTTCGCTCCATAGACGCTGCCTCACCCGCTGAGTTCCTCCAACATTTTTGTCTACCTTCGATTTTCCCAGCATCTGCAGTTCCTTTCTTAAACATAGGAATCTGAGGGGTAACTTTTTCACACAAAGGTTGGTGGTGGGTGTACGGAACGAGCTGCTGGAGGAGGTAGTTGAGGCTGGGACTATCCCAACATTCAAACATGGATAGGGCGGGTTTGGAGGGGCTATGGGACTAGTGTAGCTGGGACTAGTGTTGGGCAAGGTGTGGGCTGAAGGAAGGGCCTGTTTCCATGATGTATCACTCTATGACTAAGCTAGTTCCCGCATGCAGCAGCAGCAAACACTGAAGGCCGCCATTTATCTGCAAGTGTAATATCCACGAGGCAGTGAGACTAATGAGGGGGGCAGGGAAATAACTGGGTCAGGCAAAATTTGTGAGAGGCATAATATATTTTTAGATCCAACAACACAAAGCCTACTTTTCAAAACCAGGGGTAGGCATTATGGTTGAGCAGATTAATGGGTTATGAATGTTAATCAGATTAATTAAAAGGCTTGTAACCCTTGGATTCACGAGCTGCATGTTTTATATGTATCTTTCCTTAATTGTTGTGATGGGAAATATATGTGTGTGTGTGTGTGTGATTTTTTAAACAGCAAGATGGGGGTGGGTCTGTCAGTCTCTGAGGTGGGTGAGTTTTCACAACAGAGAACAGTACAGCATAGGAACAGGCCATTCGGCCCATTCAGTCTATCCCGCCATTCAATCATGGCTGATCTATCTCTCCCTCCCAATCCCATTCTCCTGCCTTCTCCCCGTAACCCCTGACACCCGCACTAATCAAGAATCTATCTATCCATCTCTGCCTTAAATATATCCACTGACTTGGCCTCCGCAGCCTTCTGTGGCAAAGAATTCCACAGATTCGCCACACTCTGACTAAAGAAATTCATAGAAACATAGAAACATAGAAAATAGGTGCAGGAGTAGGCCATTCGGCCCTTCAAGCCTGCACCGCCATTCAATATGATCATGGCTGATCATCCAACTCAGTAACCTGTACCTGCCTTCTCTCCATACCCCCTGATCCCTTTAGCCACAAGGGCCACATCTAACTCCCTCTTAAATATAGCCAATGAACTGGCCTCAACTACCTTCTGTGGCAGAGAATTCCACAGATTTACCACTCTCTGTGTGAAAAAGGTTTTCCTCATCTCGGTCCTAAAAGATTTCCCCCTTATCCTTAAACTGTGACCCCTTGTTCTGGACTTCCCCAACATCGGGAACAATCTTCCTGCATCTAGCCTGTCCAACCCCTTAAGAATTTTGTAAGTTTCTATAAGATCCCCCCTCAATCTTCTAAATTCTAGCGAGTACAAGCCGAGTCTATCCAGTCTTTCTTCATATGAAAGTCCTGACATCCCAGGAATCAGTCTGGTGAACCTTCTCTGTACTCCCTCTATGGCAAGAATGTCTTTCCTCAAGGAAATTCCTCCTCAACTCCTTCCTAACAGAACGTCCTTTTATTCTGAGGCCGTGTCCTCTAGTCCTGGACTCTCCCACTGGTGGAAACATCCTCTCCACCTCCACTCTATCCAACATAGAACAGCACAGCACAGGAACAGGCCCTTCGGCCCACAATGTCCGTGCCGCAAATGATAAATTCATTAGTTATAGGAGCATAATTAGGCCTTTCGGCCCCTCCCACATCCCAAAGACGTGCGGGTCGGTCAGTTAACCGGCCCCAGGGGTAAGAATCGGGGGGGGGGGGAGCGGCAGAGTTGCTGCCTCACGGCGCCAGAGACCCGGGTTCGACCCCAACTACGGGTGCTGCCTGTATGGAGTTTGCACGTTCTCCCCGTGGCCTGCGTGGGTTTTCTCCGGGTGCTCCAGTTCCAACCCTGAACCACCGTGCCACCGTGCCGCTCTAATCGGCGTAAGTAAAGAGCGTTCAGAAGCCCGATAACAGAGGGGAAGATGCTGTTCCTCATTCAGGTGGTTTGAAGAAGGGTCTCGACCTGAAACGTCTCTCCAGAGATGCCGCCTGGCCCGCTGAGTTACTCCAGCTCGTGAGTTGGATGGGCAGCCGGACGTCGCGCGGCCCGGGCCAAAACAAGTCCAGAACAAGGGGTTACAGTTTAAGGATAAGGGGAAAATCTTTTAGGACCGAGATGAGAAAAAAAATTTTCACACAGAGAGTGGTGAATCTCTGGAATTCTCTGCCACAGAAGGTAGTTGAGGCCAGTTCATTGGCTATATTTAAGAGGGAGTTAGCTGTGGCCCTTGTGGCTAAAGGGATCAGGGGGTATGGAGAGAAGGCAGGTATAGGATACTGAGTTGGATGATCAGCCATGATCATATTGAATGGCGGTGCAGGCTCGAAGGGCCGAATGGCCTACTCCTGCACCTATTTTCTATGTTTCTAAAACTCCTCAGCTGGCCCGCCGGCTGGGCTTTGTGTGCAGTCCAGCACCCGGGCCAACTCATCATTCACCCAGCCACGGCCGTGTGGGTCAACGAATTGCCGTGGGGAATTTGTCCCATATTTTGACCTTTTGTCCCTTATTTGGGAGTGAGAAAGTTGACGACCCTAGGTGCAAAGCAAAGCCAAAAAGTCTCTTTGAAGCTGTGGAAAATACTGAACACAATTACACCTCCCTTTGGAGTGTAACATTGAAACATAGAAACAGAAATAGGTGCAGGAGTAGGCCATTCGGCCCTTCAAGCCTGCACCGCCATTCAATATGATCATGGCTGATCATCCAAAATTGGACTGTGCCTGTTTCCGCACTGTATCACTAAAACTAAACCTCACCCATTCCTTCTCTCCAGAGACGCTGCGTGTCCCGCTGAGTTACTCCAGCTTTTTTGTGCCTTTCTTCGGTTTAAACCAGCATCTGCAGTTCCTTCCTACACATCTATATCTGACTCTCTCTTGAAAACATCCAGTGAATTGGCCTCCACTGCCTTGTGTGGCAGAGAATTACACAGATTCACAACTCTCTGGGTGAAAAAGTTTTTCCTCATCTCAGTCCTAAATGGCCTACCCCTTATTCTTAAACTGTGTGACCCCTGGTTCGGGACTCCCCCAACATCGGAGAGCATTTTTCCTGCATCTAGCCTGTCCAATCCCTTAAGAATTTTATATGTTTCTTTAAAGATGCCCTCTGAATTCCAGTGAATACAAGCAAGCCCAGTCCAATATAAACCCTGACGTTCTTCAGGAAAATTAAAATTGGCACTCGGAATATCCCTAACAGATGGCAGGTGAGAATTGATTGTAAGCCAGGCTGCATGTTAAGTTGCAGGCCACATACAATGTGTGTGGGAGGGTTCACCTTGAGGGGAATGACCTGCCTCTGAGGTTCATGTGAATGCGAGTCGATGGAAGCGGATCATAGAAACATAGAAACATAGAAAATAGGTGCAGGAGTAGGCCATTCGGCCCTTCGAGCCTGCACCGCCATTCAATGTGATCATGGCTGATCATCCAACTCAGTATCCTGTACCTGCCTTCTCTCCATACCCCCTGATCCCTCGAGCCACAAGGGCCACATCTAATGCCCGTGTCCCACTTAGGAAACCTGAATGGAAACCTCTGGAGAATTTGCGCCCCACCCAAGGTTTCCGTGCGGTTCCCGGAGGTTGCAGGTGGTTGCCGGAGGTTGCAGGTAGTGGAAGCAGGTAGGGAGACTGACAAAAACCTCCGGGAACCGCACGGAAACCTTGGGTGGGGCGCAAAGTCTCCAGATGTTCAGGTTTCCAAAGTGGGACAGGGACATAATCTCCTCTTAAATCTAGCCAATGAACTGGCCTCAACTACTTTCTGTGGCAGAGAGTTCCACAGATTCACCACTCTCTGTGTGGAAAAAAAAATTCTCATCTCGGTCCTAAAAGGCTTCTCCCTTATCCTTAAACTCTGACCCCTTGTTCTGGACTTCCCCAACATCGGGAACAATTGTGTCGGAAGGAACTGCAGGCGCTGGTTTAAGCCAAAGATGTTGGAGTAACTCAGCGGGACAGGCAGCATCTCTGGAGAGAAGGAATGGGTGATGTTTCGGGTCGAGACCCTTCTTCAGACTGAGAGTCGGGGGAGTGGGAATCGAGAATAAGGAGTAACCCATTTAAGAATGTTTAAAAATACGGAGTTTAAGAATAAGGGGTAAGCCATTTAGAACGGAGACGAGGAAACACTTTTTCTCACAGAGAGTGGTGAGTCTGTGGAATTATCTGCCTCAGAGGGCGGTGGAGGCAGGTTCTCTGGATGCTTTCAAGAGAGAGCTAGATAGGGCTCTTAAAGATAGCGGAGTCAGGGGATATGGGGAGAAGGCAGGAACGGGGTACTGATTGTGGATGATCAGCCATGATCACATTGAATGGCGGTGCTGGTTCGAAGGGCCAAATGGCCTACTCCTGCACCTATTGTCTATTGTCTATTGTCTATAGAGAGATATAGACGGTGATGAAGTGAGATGTGGAACAAATAAATGAAAGATATGCAAAAAAGTATCGATGATGAAGCAGGCCATTCATCTGTTGACAATTATCCATGTACCTGTCTAAGTGTTTCTTAAACCCAAACCACCTCCTCCAGCAGCTCGTTCCATACACCCACCACCCTTTGCGTGAAAAAGCTACCCATCAGATTCCTATTAAATCTTTTCCCCCTTCACCTTAAACCTATGTCCTCTGGTCCTCGATTCCCCTACTCTGGGCAAGGGACTCTGTGCGTCTGTCTACCCGATCTATTCCTCTCATGATTTTGCACACCTCTGTGAGATCACCCCGGCAACATCCTCGTGGATAGACAAAAGTGCTGGAGAAACTCAGCAGCATCTATGGAGCGAAGGAGAGGCATTTCCTATTGCATTGACTTGGTCTCCCCAGCCTTCTGTGCAAAGAATTCCACAGATTCACCACCCTCTGACGAAATAAATTCCTCCTCATCTCCTGTCTAAAGGAAGGTCCTTTAATTCTGAGGCTATGTCCTCTAGTCCTAGACTCTCTCACGATGTTGGGGGAGTCCAGAACACAGTTTAAGAATAAGGGGTAGGCCATAGGAATAGGCAATAGGAAATAGGCAACGTTTCGGGACGAAACCCTTCTGGAAATAGGCAACGTTTCGGGACGAAACCCTTCTGGAAATAGGCAACGTTTCGGGCCGAAACCCTTCCGGGTTTCGTCCCAAAACGTCGCCTATTTCCTTCGCTCCATAGATGCTGCTGCACCCGCTGAGTTTCTCCAGCACTTTTGTCTACCTTCCGTTTTTCCAGCATCTGCAGTTCCTTCTTAAACACCCTCGCGGAGGCGTGGGCAGGCTGGGCCGAAGGGCCTGTTTCCGTGCTGTCTTTCTCTGTGCCACTAAATCCAGCGGAGCTCCATTCTAATGGCGTGGCCTAAGATTAATTATCCCTGCGTTTTAGCAGCAAACGAACGCACTTCAAAGAAGAAACACCTCGTTGGACGTGAAGAGCTTTACGATATCGCAGAGTCGTAAAGGCAATGACACAAAGGCACGTCCTCTCACAGAGTGGAGGCTAGGGAGCTGTTTCAATGCCTATCATCGTGGCGTGCGTCTGTTCAACAGCTTTCATCCAAAATATAATTACTCCTGAATCGGTTCCCACTCTCTCCGGACTGTTACAGCGCTAATTGTCCGTCACACGTTTCCGCGGTCTCTCCGCATGGCGCCTTCTGATTGTGAAATTAGATCTATCGTAGAGTCCTGGGGGGGCTATACGGCACGGAACAGGCCCTTCGGCCCACCTTGACCGTGTCAGCCCAGTTGGCACATCAGATTCAGATTCAACTTTAATTGTCATTCTCAGTGTACAGTACAGAGACAACGAAATGCAGTTAGCATCTCCCTGGAAGAGCGACATAGAATATGATTTCAATAAATAAATCTATTTACATGCATACAGTCATAGTGTTTTTCCTGTGGGAGGAGTGTCCGGGGGGGGGGGGTGATTGGCAGTCACCGAGGTACAGTGTTGTGTAGAGTGACAGCCGCCGGGAAGAAGCTGTTCCTGGACCTGCTGGTCCGGCAACGGAGAGACCTGTAGCGCCTCCCGGACGGTAGGAGGGTAAACAGTCCATGGTTGGGGTGAGAGCAGTCCTTGGCGATGCTGAGCGCCCTCCGCAGACAACGCTTGCTTTGGACAGACTCAATGGAGGGGAGCGAGGAACCGGTGATGCGTTGGGCAATTTTCACCACCCTCTGCAATGCCTTCCGGTCGCAGACAGAGCAGTTGCCATACCATACTGTGATGCAGTTGGTAAGGATGCTCTAGATGGTGCAGCGGTAGAAGTTCACCAGGATCTGAGGAGACAGATGGACCTTTTTCAGTCTCCTCAGGAAGAAGAGACGCTGGTGAGCCTTCTTGAACAGTGTTGAGGTATTGTGGGTCCAAGAGAGGTCATCGGAGATGTTGACTCCCAGGAACCTGAAGCTGGAAACACGTTCCACCTCCGTCCCGTTAATGTGGATGGGGGTGTGCGTGCCGCCCCTAGACTTCCTGAAGTCTACAATGAGCTCCTTGGTCTTCTTGGAGTTAAGGGCCAGGTTGTTGTCAGCGCACCATGCTGCTAAGAGCTGGACCTCCTCCCTGTAGGCCGACTCATCGTTGTTGCTGATGAGGCCAATCACCGTTGTATCATCTGCATACTTGATGATGGTGTTAGTACCATGTACAGGTGTGCAGTCATAGGTGAAGAGGGAGTAGAGGAGGGGGCTCAGCACACAGCCCTGTGGAACGCCGGTGTTCAGGGTGAGGGTTGAAGAGGTGTGCTTGTCTAACCTAACAGACTGGGGTCTGTTGGTTAGAAAGTCCAGTATCCAGTTGCAGAGGGAGGGGTCGATGCCCAGGTCACCGAGTTTGGTGATCACATTGGGCTAGGGTCCTATTTACTGAGGGAACGACAACTTGATATGAACAGGGGTGCAAGGCTGAGGCTGTACAAGGCGCTGGTTAGGCCGCATTTGGTGTATTACCCGTAACTCGTAACAGCTAAAAATGGCCTGTCTCCTTTATCAACGTGTAGGAAGGAACTGCAGATGCTGGTTTAAACCGAAGAGAGACACAAAATGCTGGAGTAACTCGGCGGGAAAGGCAGCATCTCTGGAGAGCAGGAACGGGCGACGTTTCGGGTCGAGGCCCTTCTTCATCTTCTCTCCAGAGATGCCGCTTCTGTCCCGCCGAGTAACTCCACCATTTTGTGTCTATCTTCAAAAAGTAGTAAACACTGCCCAGTCCATCATCGGCTCTGACCTCCCTTCCATCGAGGGGATCTATCTATCGCAGTCGCTGCCTCAAAAAGGCTGGCAGTATCATCAAGGACCCACACCATCCTGGCCACACACTCATCTCCCCGCTCCCTTCAGGTAGAAGGTACAGGAGCCTGAAGACTGCAACGTCCAGGTTCAGGAATAGCTGCTTCCCCACAGCCATCAGGCTATTAAACCTGGCTCAGACAAAACTCTGAACATTAATAGCCCATTATCTGTTATTTGCACTTTATCAGTTTATTTATTCATGTGTGTATTTACGTATATTATGGTATATGGACACACTGATCTGTTCTGTAGTCAATGCCGACTATGTTCCGTTGTGCTGAAGCAAAGCAAGAATTTCATTGTCCTATCAGGGACACATGACAATAAACCCTCTCTCATCGTTACTTTTTTGCGTGTTTTTCGTTCATTCCTTCTATATCTCCCGTTTCCCTCTCCCCCTGACTCTCAGTCCGAAGAACGTTCCCGACCCGAAATGCCGCCCGTTCCTTGTCCCCCAGAAGTGCCGCCTGGCCCGGCGTGTTACTCCGGCGTTTTGTGTCTGTCTCCGACAGTAACGACGGTGGTGCCAATTTTACGCTTGGTGTTTGCTTGGTGACAAATAGTTGCAGGGTTGATGTATTTACACTTCCGAACGTTCGAACTGCAGCAACATTAAATAAAGCTGGAAAATTAGCGCTGATGGAATAAATGGAAGGAGAAGATAGTTTAATAGCCATTATTTACTTAAATTGGTTGGGAAAGAGGACGCGATACAAATTGAACGCACATCGTGTCGATATAAATGGGAGCCAGCAACAGCTCACTTAGCTTTATAGACATCATTTAAAATACACAGTTTAAGAAGGAACTGCAGGTGCTGGAAAATCAAAAAAATGCTGGAGGAACTCAGCAGGTGAGGCAGCATCTATGGAGCGAAGGAAATAGGCAACGTTTCGGGTCGAGACCCTTCTTCAGACTGATGTGGGGGTGGGGGGTGGGGAAGAAAAAAGGTAGAGGCGGAGACAGTGGGCTGTGGGGGAGCTGGGAAGGGGAGGGGAAGGAGGGAGAAAGCAGGGACTACCTGAAATTGGAGAAGTCAATGTTCGTACCGCTGGGGTGTAAACTGCCCAAGCGGAATATGAGGTGCTGCTCCTCCAATTTGCGGTGGGCTTCACTCTGGCCCTGGAGGAGGCCCAGGACAGAAAGGTCGGATTCGGAACGGGAGGGGGAGTTGAAGCGCTGAGCCACCGGGAGGTCAGGTTGGTTATTTCCTTCGCTCCATAGATGCTGCCTCACCCGCTGAGTTCCCCCAGCATTTTTGCCTCCCATGTAAAATACACTGTTGTGAGATAATGCCCCTCAGATATAAAGCCGATTTAATGCCTTCAATGAGCATATGTGGATCAAAAAGCCACCGAGCGGCAATGAATAGATCGCTTCGCTCATTGGGATGTGCGGCAACCCCTCTCCACGAGCGGTGACTCCACGGTTCACCACAAGGCCGATCGCCCAACTAACATTCCTACGGTCCGTTGCCAATGTGGTGGGCAGTGACAAGGTTAATTCCCGGGATGGCGGGACTGTCGTATGCTGAGAGAACGGAGCAGCTGAGCTTGTACTCTCTGGAGTTTAGAAGGATGAGAGGGAATCTCATTGAAACATATAAGATTGTTAAGGGCTTGGACACGCTAGAGGCAGGAGACATGTTCCCGATGTTGGGGGAGTCCAGAACCAGGGGCCACAGTTTAAGAATAAGGAGTAAGCCATTTAGAACGGAGACGAGGAAACACTTATTCTCACAGAGAGTGGTGAGTCTGTGGAATTCTCTGCCTCAGAAGGCGGTGGAGGCCGGTTCTCTGGATGCCTTCAAGAGAGAGCTAGATAGGGCTATTAAGATAGCGGAGTCAGGGGATATGGGGAGAAGGCAGGAACGGGGTACTGATTGGGGATGACCAGCCATGATCACAGTGAATGGCGGTGCTGGCTCGAAGGGCCGAATGGCCTACTCCTGCACCTATTGTCTATTGTCTATTGACATGCACTCTGCAATAAACGGGCGGCAAATCTGTGGAATTCATTGCCACAGAAGGCTGTGGAGGCCAAGACAGTGGATATATTTAAGGCAGAGATGGATAGACTCCTGACTAGTACGGTTGTCAGGGGTTACGGGGAGAAGGCAGGAGAATGGGGGTGGGAGGGAGAGATAGATCAGCCATGATTGAATGGCGGAGTAGACTTGATGGGCCGAATGGCCTAATTCTGCTCCTATCGTATGTTAGGCAGAGTATATGTGATCAACAAGAGCATTTGCAGTCACAGTGAAGGCCATACGGTGCATTCAGAAAGCATTCACTTTTTCCACATTTTGTTATGTTACAGCCTTATTTTAAAATGGATTAAATTCTTTTTTTTTTAAATCATCAACCTACACACAATACCCCAGAATGAAGAAGCGAAAACAGATGTTTAGAAATTTTTGCGAAGAAATTAAAAAATAACTGAAATATCACATTTACATAAGTATTCAGACCCTTTGCTATGACACTCAAAATTGAGCTTAGTTAGGTTCATCCTGTTTCCATTGATTATCCTTGAGATGTTTCTACAACTTGATTGGAGTCCACCTGTGGTAAATTAAATTGATTGGACATGATTTGTGAAGGCGCGCACTTGTCTATATAAGGTCCCACCGTTGGCAGTGCATGTCAGAGCCAAAACCAAGCCATGAAGACGAAGGAATTGTCCGTAGGCCTCCGAGACAGGATTGTGTCGAGACACAGATCTTGGGAATGGTATAAAATAATTTCTGCAGCATTGCAGGTCCCGAAGAGCACAGTGGCCTCCGTCATTCTAAAATGGAAGAATCACCAGGACTCCTCATAGAGCTGACTAACCGGCCAAACTAAGCAATCAGGGGAGAAGGGCCTTGGTCAGGGAGGTGACCAAGAACCGGATGGTCGCTCTGACGGAGCTCCAGTGTTCCTCTGTGGAGATGGGAGAACCTTCCGGAAGGACAACTATATCTGCAGCACTCCACCAATCAGGCCTTTATGGTAGAGTGGCCAGACGGAAGCCACTCCTCAGTAAAAGGCACATGACAACCCGCTTGTAGTTTGCCAAAAGACACCTAAAGGATTCTCAGACCATGAGAAACAAGATTCTCTGGTCTGATGAAACCAAGATTGAACTCTTTGGCCTGAACGCCAAGCGTAACGTCTGGAGGAAACCAGGCACCGCTCATCACCTGGCCAATACCATTCCTACGGTGAAGCATGGTGGTGGCAGCATCATGCTGTGGGGATGTTTTTCAGCGGCAGTAACTGGGAGACTGGTCAGGATCGAGGGAATGGTGAACGGAGCAAAGCACAGAGAGATCCTTGATGAAAACCTGCTCCAGAGCGTTCTGGACCTCAGACTGGGGCAGAGGTTCACCTTCCAACAGGACAACGACCCTAAGCACACAGCCAAGACAACGCAGGAGTGGCTTCGTGACTAGTCTGTGAATGTCTTTGAGTGGCCCAGCCAGAGCCCGGACTTGAACCCGATCGAACATCTCTGGAGGGACCTGAAAATAGCTGTGCATCGACGCTCCCCATCCAACCCGACAGAGCTTGAGAGGATCTGCAGTGTAGAATGGGTGAAATTACCCAAATACAGGTGTGCCAAGCTTGTAACGTCAAACCCAAGAAGACTTGAGGCTGTGATCGCTGCCAAAGTTGCCTCAACAAAGTACTGAGTAAAGGATCTGAATACTTGTGTAAATTTGATATTCAGTTATTTCTTTTTAATTAGTTTGCAAAAACTTCTAAACACCTGTTTTCACTTTTTTATTATGTGGTATTGTGTGTAGATTGGTGATTTTTAAAAAAAAAAAGAGAATTTAATCCATTTTAGAATAAGGCTGTAACTTAACAAAATGTGGAAAAAGTGAATATTCTCAATGCACTGTATATCAGAACATCACACCACAAAAGCATGATTTGAATGGTGGAGTGGACTCGATGGGCCGAATGGCCTAATTCTGCTCCTATAACCTGTGGACTTGTAAAACCCAACTTCTACAGCCAGTGTTCAAGAGCCAGCCACTGAGCAATGAGAAACTGCAGTCAGATTATCCCGAAGGAAAAAAATAAAAGTGTGCATGGCAAAATGATGGACTATAAGTGGCCCTGACTTTCAGAGCAGCAACAGTCTTTAGGATGCGGTGACACACCACATACTACATTAGATTTCTCGTTAAATCCCATGTCGAAAAAAACCCTGGAGCCAGAATACAGACGACTGATAATGGCCGACCTATTAGTGCGAGACTTGGGAAGAGGTTTCGTACGATCTATGATGGGTTCCTCCAGTTAATTATAGCATAAATATAGAAGCCATATTACGCCACTCTGCCCCAGATGTGGCATTCAGAATTCTCCACCTCAAAATTCCCCCCCACCCTTCCACTGTGGTTTAGTTTAGTGTAGTTCATGAGGGATAGTAGTAGAATTAGGCCATTCGGCCCAACAGTCCTACTCCGCCATTCTATCATGGCTGATCTATCTCTCCCTCCTAACCCCAGCTGTCTATCTGCGCCTTAAAAATATCCAGAGACTTGGCCTCCACAGCCTTCTGTGGCAAAGGATTCCACAGATTCACCACCCTCTGACTAAAGAAATCCCCCCTCATCTCCTGCCTAAAAGAATGTCCTTTAATTCTGAGGCTGTGATGACCTCTGGTCCTAGACTCTCCCACTAGTGGAAACATCCTCTCCACATCCTTTGGCCCACCTTTCCCGTGCTGGTATGGATGCCCCATCTACGCTAGTCCGACCTGCCTGCGTTTGGCCCATATCCCTCCAGTTTAGTGTTTAAGAAGGAACTACAGATGTTGGAAAATCGAAGGTAGACAAAAGTGCTGGAGAAACTCAGCGGGTGCAGCAGCATCTATGGAGCGAAGGAAATAGGCAACGTTTTGGGCCGAAACCCTTCTTCAGATCCTTTCCTCGTCTCCGTTCTAAATGGCTCACCCCTTATTCTTAAACTGTGTGGCCCCTGGTTCTGGACTCCCCCAACATCGGGAACATGTTTCCTGCCTCTAGTGTGTCTAAATCCTTAACAATCTTATATGTTTCAATAAGATGCCCTCTCATCCTTCTAAACTCCAGAGTATACAAGCCCAGCCGCTCCATTCTATCATCATATGTCAGTCCTGCCATCCCGGGAATTAACCTGGTGAACCTACGCTGGGCTCCCTCAATAGCAAGAATGTCCTTCCTCAAATTAGGGGACCAAAACTGAACACAATACTCCAGGTGTGGTCTCACTGGGGCCCTGTACAACTGCAGAAGGACATCTTTGCTCCTGTACTCAACTCCCCTTGTTATAAAGACCAACATGCCTTCATAACAAGAATATCGTGCTACGGATGAAAATCTCCAGCTTTTAATGTCTGCCCATCAATTCCAATTGAACCAAATCAAATCAATGGAGACCAGAACACACTGTGGGATTGTAATCCTGTGAGCAATCTTGCACAGTCTTGACCAACAGAGGCACAGAGGGATGTGTAAATTAATCAGTTCTAATTGATTAATTGGCTGGAAGTTTTAATCATTAGTTAGTGACGTGATCTATTAATCACCCCTCGGTTTAACCTCGATCTACTTTTTTCCAGGAATGGTCTATTTACCAACCCCACCATCCCCCCCCAGTCCCTGCCCCCCAACTTTCAGTACACTTTACTTTAGACATTAGAGATACAGCTCGGAAACAGGCCCTTCAGCCCATCGGGTCCGTGCCGACCAGCGATTGCCCCGCACGCTAGCACCATCCTAAACACATTTGGGACAATTTTACCGAAGCCAAATTAACCTACTAACCCAGAAGATAGACACAAAGTGCTGGAGGAACTCAGCGGGTCAGGCAGCATCTCTGGAGAAAAAAAGGGGAGGTGACGTTTCAGGTCGGGACCCTTTTTCAGACCCGACCCGAAACGTCACCCATTCCTTCTCTCCGGAGATGCTGCCTTTTGTGTCCATCTTCTGTGTAAACCAGCATCTGCAGTTCCTTCCTGCACAGCCTCCAAACCCCGCACGCCTTTGGAGTGCGGGAGGAAGCCGGAGAAAACCCACGCAGGTCGCGGGGAGAACGTACAAACTATGTACGGACAGCGCCAGTGGCCGGGATCGAACCCGGGTCTCCGGTGCTGAGAGGGAGCAGCTCTACCCGCTGCTCCACCGTGCCACGTTGATTGGTACGGGTGTCAGGGGTTGTGGGGAGAAGGCAGGAGAATGGGGTTGGGAGGGAGAGATAGATCAGCCATGGTCGAATGGCGGAGTAGACTTGATGGGCCGAATGGCCTAATTCGGCTCCTATCACGTCTGATCTTATGACAACTACAGGGGAACAAAACTCCAGAGCCCGACACCAAGCAAGTTAAACGGGTGGCGGGGTTTTTATTTAATTGTCGTCAAGCTGACAGGAGGCATTGAAAACCGAAAGAGTATTGGATAAAGGTGAAAGGCCTGGACAGAGTGGATGTGGAGAGAATGTTTCCACTAGTGGGAGAATCTAGGACCAGAGGTCACAGCCTCAGAATTAAAGGACCTTCTTTTAGGAAGGAGATGAGGAGGAATTTCTTCAGTCAAAGGGTGGTGAATCTTTGGAATTCTTTGCCACAGACGGCTGTGGAGGCCACAAGTCAGTGGATATATTTAAGGCAGAGATAGATAGATTCTTGATTAGTACAGGTGTCGGAGGTTATGGGGAGAAGGCAGGAGAATGGGATTGGGAGGGAGAGATAGATCAGCCAGGGGGAGAGATAGACCAGTCTGAAGAAGGGTTTCGGCCCGAAACGTTGCCCATTTCCTTCGCTCCATAGATGCTGCTGCACCCGCTGAGTCTCTCCAGCACTTTTGTCTACGATACATCAGCCATGATTGGATGGCGGAGTAGACTTGATGGGCCGAATGGCCTAATTCTGCTCCCCCTCACTTGCGATCGGATAATCTTGTGATCTCCCCACATCGGGCGACACCCAATTGAAATTGGGAATCAGGAAACATGAAGGCAATTTAATAGACTGAGTGCGAGGTTCCCTAATCCTAAATGTTTACTTGTTAGCAGCCACTCGATGGCGAGACAGGATGACTCGCGGGATTTGAAATATCCGGCATTAACAGTCTTCCACCTCGTGATAATCCATTTAGCAGAGATTTTCAGGGACTTGAACAATGAGAAAAAGATTAGGTCAGGACATTACACTGAATACAGCGCCTGTAATGAAGGCTCGGAATATATTTCAGGGAGTTGATGTCTGTTGAATATGAACAGACGCCGTGATCTATGGCTGCGTTGATTGCTGTTGGAGGTTTGGAATTTAGTACACGGCCCACCGATGTCCGCTCGTTGACAAATTGACTGCCCTTGCGGTCATCCTTGTTAGTACTTGTCAGCGGGGAGTTACGGTGGTGTGATGTCCTGGGTCTGGTCAGCTTGCCCGCTGATATATAATTCATCTCCAGTGCCAGGTCATAAATCTTGCCGTGACAAACGACTAAGAGTAAAGACAAAGATGGCGCAGGAGACCCGGGTTCGATCCCGACTGCGGGTGTCTGTCTGACAATAGACAATAGACAATAGGTGCAGGAGTAGAGGCCATTTGGCCCTTCGAGCCAGCACCGCCATTCAATGGGATCATGGCTGATCATCCACAATCAGTAGGCCTGACTTTGGGGTGAACATGGGGTGGGGACTGGACATTGTGCCTTCCTCCACAGTGCTATCCACTGTGGGGGGATGATTTTTTTGTCTAATTGTAGTCCTGTAGGTCTGTGTCCAAGATGGCTGCCGTGAAGAGAGAGTGAACGCTGGCGCGCTTTGGCTGCCGCTGCTCTCTCTTCACACTGTGTTTTTGATTTTCTGTTTTTGGATTGAATCCTGTTTTTAATTTGTGTCTCTGTGATGTCTTTATTACTTGTTTTATTCCGATTATATGTTATTCCGATATACTATGTAAGGTGTCCTTGAGATGTTTGAAAGGCGCCCACTAAATAAAATGTATTATTATTATTATTACCCCGTTCCTGCCTTCTCCCCCTATCCCCTGACTCCGCTATCTTCAAGAGCCCTATCTAGCTCTCCCTTGAAAGCGTCCACTGCGTTCTGGTGCAGAGAATTCCACAGACTCACCGCTCTCTGTGTGAAAATGTTTTTCCTCATCTCCGTTCTAAATGGCTTACCCCTTATTCTTAAACTGTGGCCCCTGGTTCTGGACTCCCCCAACATTGGGAACATGTTGCCTGCCTCTAGCGTGTCCAAACCCTTAATAATCTTATATGTCTTATAAGTTGGGTCGAAGGGCCTGTTTCCACACATCATAACGTAATCATGCTTTATTAGCCAAGTGTGTTTTGCAACATACGAGGAATTTGATTTGCCGTACAGTCATACCAATAAAAAGCAACAAAACACACAAAACACATTTTAACATAAACATCCACCACAGTGACCCCTCCACATTCCTCACTGTGGTGGAAGGTGAAAAAAAGTTCAATCTCTTCCCTTCTTTGTTCTTTGTGCATGTGAGTGTGTGCGTGAGTGCGTGAGTGTGCATGTGAGTGTGTGCGTGTGAGTGAGTGTGTGTGTGCGTGTGTGTGCGTGAGTGTGCATGTGAGTGAGTGTGTGTGTGCGTGAGTGTGCATGTGAGTGAGTGTGTGTGTGCGTGAGTGTGCATGTGCGTGTGTGTGCGTGTGCGTGAGTGTGCGTGTGTGTGTACGTGTGTGTGTGAGTGAGTGAGTGTGTGCGAGTGCATGTGAGTGTGTGTGCGTGAGTGTGCGTGTGTGTGCGTGTGTGTGTCTCTGTGTACACACACACTGAACATTTTCTCGTTGATGATATTATTTACACTGTACTATGTTTCCACATTCTGTTGTGCTGCAACAAGTAACAATGTCATTGTTCTGTCTGGGACACACAACAATAAAAAACTCTTTGACTCTTCACTAGGTGGGTTTTCTCCAGGTGCTCTGGTTTCCTTCCACACTCCAAACACGTGCAGGTTTATAGGTTAATTGGCTTGGTATAAGTGTAAACTGTCCCTAGTGTGTGTGTGTGTGTGTGTGTGTAGGATGGCGTTAGTTTGCGGGGATCGTTGGTCAGCACGGACTCGGTGGGCCGAAGGGCCTGTTTCCGCGCTGTATCTCTGCACTAACCTAGACTCTACCGCTGCACCACTTTGTGTGCCTTTGGTCTGAGACACGTTTTACACATTGGTCTCACATTGTGCTCAAGGCCCCATTCTTCTCTCCTCTCCTCTCCAGTGTCTCCCCACCTCTCTTTTAATGTCACAACAAAGTCATAATTTCCCGAATTACCTTCCAGGTGGTCAAGTATAATAGTCATATTTCTTCATAAAAATTTTGGATGAAAAAATCAGCTTCAATCCTGTTAGATATTCACAGCGCAACTGTGGCCAGATGGGGCAATGAAATATTTAAAGCTTCCCAATACCAATTCACTTTTTTATCACCACACACTCGATAAAGGAACTTTGTTTGTGGAATTGCTGATGTTTCTGCATGGTTCATTTTGCTACTTCTCTTTGAATCAATAATTTGGGATTTTGGAGCCTACATTAGGAGAATATTAAACTTCTAGCAGCAGTCAAAAATGACGGTGGAATCAGAAGCATCCCATTCCCTCTCTCCCCTCCCCTCCCCTTCTCTCTCACTCTCTCTCTCTTCTTCTCTCTCTGTCTTCCCATTTCCTCCCCCTTTCCTCCCCCTTCCCTCCCCCTTTCCTCCCCCTTTCCTCCCCCCTTTCCTCCCCCTTTCCTCCCCTCTCTGTCCCTCTCTGTGCCCCTCTTCCCTTCTTCCCCTCTCCCTCTCCCTCTCCCTCTCCCTCTCCCTCTCCCTCTCCCTCTCTCCCCCTCTCCCTCTCCCTCTCATTTTGTAAATAAACACAGTTTAAGAATAAGGAGTAAGCCATTGAGAACGGAGATGAGGAATACCTTTTTCACACAGAGAGTTGTGAATCTGTGGAATTCTCTGCCTCAGAGGGCGGTGGAGGCCGGTTCTCTGGATACTTTCAAGAGAGAGTTAGATGGGGCTCTTAAAGATAGTGGAGTCAGGGGATATGGGGAGAAGGCAGGAACGGGGTACTGATTGGGGATGATCAGCCATGATCACAGTGAATGGCGGTGCTGGCTCAAAGGGCCGAATGGCCTACTCCTGCACCCAATAGACATTGTCTATGGTCTATTGTCTATTGAAGTGCAGATGCTGGTTTGCAACAAAAAAAAAGACAAAAAGTGCTGGAGTAACTCAGCGGGTCAGGCAGCATCTCTGGAGAACATGGACAGGTGACATTTTGGGTTGGGACGGTAGAAACTCTGAAGAAGGGTCTCGGACCCAAAACATCACCCATTCCTTCTCTCCAGAGATGCTGCCTGTCCCGCTGAGTTACTCCGGCATTTTGTGACTATCTCCGGACAGGATGCAACTACACTGGGAATATTCGCCAATCTTGCAAAAGCACTGGTGCTTCCCAGAACAGTTGCCGCACATCAATCTGCTGATATTCCTGGAGAGAAGCGGAATGTATCCCATGGATCTGACCTTTCCTGCTCCTCGCCCGACTGTAGAGAGCAGATTCAACTTGCCGCTGCCTCCTCCAGCTAATCACTCGTTAATTGATAAAACAGGTTGCGGGCACAGTGTGTTTCCCTTTCTCGCATCTGCAGTTGGATGAACAATTTCCCAGTATTTCTGTCGACCCAACTAGTTACAGGGACCTAGAGTCACGCAGTCATCCAGCACAGAAACGGGCCCTTCGGCCCATCTTGCCCATGCCGACCCAATTCCCCATCTACACTGGCCCCACCTTCCTGCATTTAGTCCATACCCCCTCCAAACGTGTCCGGTCCACGCACCTGTCTAAATCTTCCTTAACCGTTGCGATGGCACCTGCCTCAACCAACCTCCTCCAAAATGGAAGGTAGCCAAAAATGCTGGAGAAACTCAGCGGATGAGGCAGCATCTATGGAGCGAAGGAACAGGTGACGATTCGGGCCGAGGCCCTTCTTCCGACTGATGTGGGGGGTGAGTAGGAAAATGGAGATGAGGAGGGATTGCTTTAGTCAGAGGGTGGTGAATCTGTGGAATCCTTTGCCACAGAAAACTGGAGTATGTCCTCCAGTCCCGACGTCGGACTTCCATCACTCCGGCGAGCGGGCCTGAACATAGGGCCGCCCGTAGCGGCGACTCTAGCGTGTCCAAGCCCTTAACAGTCTGATATGTTTCAATGAGATCACCTCTCATCCTTCTAAACTCCAGAGTGTACAAGAACATAGAAAAACAACGTGGAACGCTGGGCGGCGCGGCGGCAGAGTTGCTGCCTCACAGCGCCGGAGACCCCGGTTCGATCATTGAGAGCTGTTCAATATTTTGGTGTAGTTTTGAGATACAGGCCCTTCGGCCCACCGAGTCCGCGCCCATCAGCGATCACTGACCTGCACACACTGGGGACAATTTAGCAATTTTACCAAAACCAATTAACCTACAAACCTGCAGGTCTTTGGAGTGTGGGAGGAAACCGGAGCACCCGGGGAAAACCCACGCAGGTCACGGGAGACTGCAATAGTGGCACAGTGGTAGAGTTGCTGCCCTCCAGTGCCGGAGACTGGGGACCAGAGCAGATCGCCCCAGGTCTCCGGAAACCAAAGATCTCGGAGAAAACCCACGCAGGTCACGGGGAGAACGTGCAAACTCCGTACAGACAGCACCCATAGTCAGGATCGAACCCGGGTCTCCGGCGCTGTGAGGCAGCAACTCTACCGCTGCGCCACCTTGACCGCCCTTAGTAAGTAGCAGAATGTTACCCATTATTGCGGGAGCCGTGCTCACTGTTTGGACACTGGGGCAGAGCAGGATCGGCAGTCACAGTTCGTTTAGCGAGGTGATAATCAGAGTGATTGTGATTTCTCAGGAGGAAAAATATAATTATAATCAAGGCAAAACTCAGGAGAACCATCCTCCCTTCCATCGACTCCTCACGCTGCCTCGGCAAGGCCAGCAGCATCATCAAGAACCAGTCTCCCCCCCCCCCTGGTCACTCCCTCTTCTCCCCTCTCCCATCGGGCAAGAGGTACAGAAGTGTGAAAACAAACGCACACACCTCCAGATTCAGGGACAGTTTCTTCCCGGCTGTTATCAGGCAACTGAACCATCCTACCACCAACCAGAGAGCGGTCCTGAACTACTATCTACCTCATTGGACTATCTTTAATCAGACTTCACTGGAATGTATCTTGCACTGAACATTATTCCCTTCACCCTGTAACTGTACACTGTGTTCAGCTGATTTACATCGGTGAGACCAAGCGTAGGTTGGGCGATCGTTTCGCCGAACACCTCCGCTCAGTCCGCAATAACTTACCTGACCTCCCGGTGGCTCAGCACTTCAACTCCCCCTCCCATTCCCAATCCGACCTCTCTGTCCTGGGTCTCCTCCATTGCCAGAGTGAGCAACAGCGGAAATTGGAGGAACAGCACCTCATATTCCGTCTGGGGACCTTGCGTCCTTATGGCATTAACATTGAATTCTCCCATTTGGCTAGCCCTTGCTGTCTCCTCCCCTTCCTTAACCCTCTAGCTGTCTCCTCCCACCCTCCCATCCGCCCGCCCTCGGGCTCCTCCTCCTCCCCCCCTTTTCCTTCTTTCTTTCCCCACCCCCCATCAGTCTGAAGAAGGGTTTCGGCCCGAAACGTCACCTATTTCCTTCGCTCCATAGATGCTGCTGCACCCGCTGAGTTTCCCCAGCAATTTTGTGTACCTTTAATCAGACTTCACTGGAATGCATCTTGCACTGAACATTATTCCCTTCACCCTGTAACTGTACACTGTGTTCAGCTCGACAAGTTGCTACAAGCGCTGGGAGGCAGCAGCTCTACCCGCTGCACCACCGTGGCGTTTTGCTCTGGTTTACAAAAAAAATCAGCTGAAGAAGTGAATGTCGGAACGGCAACGGCCCCTCGAGCTCATTGCTCTTTGCAGGGACTGTAATTAGTCAGACAGGCCCAGCTGGAGCGGAACGCCACTGATTGTAATCGCGGCTGGATGGCAGGCGGCATTCTCTGTCCGCGCAGTCACCTCCGCATGCATTGACATTTATTCCGCACAGCTTGCAAACCTTAAACTCCCCTGGGGAAGGAGAGGAACAGATCCGGTTAGACGCATGCCCAGAGTAGGGGAATCGAGGACCAGAGGACATAGGTTTAAGGCGAAAGGGGGAAAGATTTAACAGGAACTATTTTACACAAAGGGCGGTGGGCGTATGGAACGAGCTGCCGGAGGAGGTAGTTGAGGCTGGGACTGGGACTATCCCAACGTTTAAGAAGCATTTGGACAGGTACAATGATAGGATGGTAGACAAAAGTGCTGGAGAAACTCAGCGGGCGCAGCAGCATCTATGGAGCGAAGGAAATAGGTAACGTTTCGGGACGAAACCCGGAAGGGTTTCGGCCCGAAACGTTGCCTATTTCCAGAAGGGTTTCGGCCCGAAACGTTGCCTATTTCCAGAAGGGTTTCGGCCCGAAACGTTGCCTATTTCCAGAAGGGTTTCGGCCCGAAACGTTGCCTATTTCCAGAAGTGTTTCGTCCCGAAACGTTGCCTATTTCCTTTGCTCCATAGATGCTGCTGCACCCGCTGAGTCTCTCCAGCACTTTTGTCTACCTTCGATTTTCCAGCATCTGCAGTTCCTTCTTAAACATATGGATAGGGCAGGTTTGGAGGGATTTGGACCTAACGCAGGCAGGTGGGACTAGTGTAGATGGGACTAGTGTGGGCAAGTTGGGCCGAAGGGCCTGTTTCCACGCTGTATCGGAGGGGGGGGGGGGGGGGGAGATTTAATATCAACCTGTGGGGTAACATTTTCACACAGAGGGTGGTGGGTGTATGGAACGAGCTGTCAGAGGAGGTAGTTAAGGCTGGGACTATCCCAACGTTTAAAAATATTTTGACAGGTACATGGATAGGACAGGTTTGGAGGGATGTGTATATATAACATATAAGATTGTTAAGGGCTTGGACACGCTAGAGGCAGGAAACATGTTCCCGATGTTGGGGGAGTCCAGAACCAGGGGCCACACAGTTTAAGAATAAGGAGTAAGCCATTTAGAACGGTGACGAGGAAACACTTTTTCTCACAGAGAGTGGTGAGTCTGTGGAATTCTCTGCCTCTGAGGGCGGTGGAGGCCGGTTCTCTGGACGCTTTCAAGAGAGAGCTAGATAGGGCTCTTAAAGATAGCGGAGTCAGGGAATATGGGGAGAAGGCAGGAACGGGGTACTGATTGCGGATGGTACACAAAATTGCTGGGGAAACTCAGCGGGTGCAGCAGCATCTATGGAGCGAAGGAAATAGGCGACGTTTCGGGCCGAAACCCTTCTTCAGAGCATCTGCAGTTCCCTTTTGAATACTGATTGGGGATGATCAGCCATGATCACATTGAATGGCGGTGCTGGATCAAAGGGCCGAATGGCCTACTCCTGCACCTATTATTGTCTATTCTAAGGAGACGGATTGAGTAGAACTTGTGGAGATGAGCCGTTGCACTAGCGAGCTCTCTGTGGGGACTGTGCTGCCTGCAGCACTGCTGTGCTCAGCTCCCCCTGCCTTCCCCTGTCTGCCTACACTAATAGCTCGGGCGCTGGCCTTCCACATCCTCCCCGAAACTCGGAAACAGTGAATTCACGGGAGAATCTTTTTAAGGATATCAGCGATGGATCCGTCAGCTCAGATCTCGGCATGCGGAGCGGTACATTCACGCTGTCAGCCTTCCGGGATGAGACCCTGAGGTTACAATTCACATGTTTGAAGCAGGTCGGCTGGGATTCTGGTTAGAGACTTAAGGAGATGGGATTCTCTAGGAGACTTAAGCACAGAGCAGTTGTGTGTAGCATGTTTATATTCCCTCACCACGTGGGAGGGGGCGGAAAGGCCGTTCGGCCCATCGTGCGGTTGCCAGGACTACACTCCACAGCCCCCTATAGTTTCCCACCCAAGATAGACAAACAGCTGGAGTGACTCAGCAGGACCGGCAGCATCTCAGTAACGGGTGACGTTTCGGGTCAAGACCCTTCTGAAACGTCGCCCATTCCTTCTCTCCATAGATGCTGCCCGTCCGGCTGAGTTACTCCAGCTTTTTGTCCCACGGAACAGGATACAAAATGGTTTCCCGGTCCACGACTCACGGTGGCGCAGCGGTAGAGTCATTGCCTCACAGCGCCAGAGACCCGGGTTCCATCCTGACTACGGGCGCTGACAGTACGGAGTTTGTACGTTCTCCCCGTGGCCTGCGTGGGTTTTCTCTGGGTGCTCAGGTTTCTTGCCGCATGTTGGGGGAGTCCAGAACCAGGGGCCACAGTTGAAGAATAAGGGGTAAGCCATTTAGAACGGAGATGAGGAAACACTTTTTCTCACAGAGAGTGGTGAGTCTGTGGAATTCTCTGCCTCAGAGGGCGGTGGAGGCATGTTCTCTGGATGCTTTCAAGAGAGAGTTAGATAGGGCTCTTAAAGATAGCGGAGTCAGGGGATATGGGGAGAAGGCAGGAACGGGGTACTGATTGGGGATGATCAGCCATGATCACATTGAATGGCGGTGCTGGCTCGAAGGGCCGAATGGCCTACTCCTGCACCTATTGTCTATTGTGGATGGTACACAAAAATGCTGGAGAAACTCAGCGGGTGCAGCAGCATCTATGGGGCGAAGGAAATAGGCGACGTTTCGGGCCGAATTTGGATGATCAGCCATGATCACATTGAATGGTGGTGCTGGCTCGAAGGGCTGAATGGCCTACTCCTGCACCTATTGTCTATTGACAAACACATAAAAAACAATCAATAATAGTGCAAAAAGGCACAGCAATGCGCAAGTCTGTGTAGTTTGGAGATTATTTGGAGGTTGTTGTGGGGAAGAAGCTGTTCCTGAACCTGGACGTTACAGTTTTCAGGCTCCTGGCCCTTCTTATCCTGAGGTGAGGTGTTGGCTATTAAGCGGAGTGCTTAATAACCCAGCATTTAATAGCCGCCCTCAACCTGGTGCCAAACCACTGGGGTACGAGTCTGGGCGGCAGTCTCGATGAGTTTATGCAGATTAAAAGGTTACTGACAGTAATGAGGCAACGATCTCTCACAGAATTGACAGTTAATGATCGCTGTGGAAATGACTTTGGTGCTGATGGGGAGGTTATGGATCATCCGTGTGCAGCAGGGAGATTCGTTCAGTCTCAATCGCAGAGTGATACAGCGTGGAAACAGGCCCTTCAGCCCAACTTGCCCACACTAGCCCCATCTACACTAGTCCCACCTGCCTGCGTTTGGTCCACATCCCTCCAATCCCGTCCTATCCATGTACTTGTCCAACTGTTTCTTAAACGTTGGGATAGTCCCAGCCTCAACTACCTCCTCCGGCAGCTCGTTCCGTACACCCACCACCCTTTGTGTAAAATAGTTCCCGTTAAATTTTTCCCCCTCACCTTAAACCTATTCCATAGGTGCAGGAGTAGGCCATTCGGCCCCTCGAGCCAGCACGGGATCAATGTGGTCATGGCTGATTATCCCCAATCAGAACCCCGTACCTGCCTTCTCCCCATATCCCCTGACTCTGCTACCTTTAAGAAACCTGTCCTATCCATGTATCTGTCTAACTGTTTCTTAAACGATGGGATAGTCCCAGCCTCAACTACCCACCACCCTTTGTGTGAAAAGGTTACCCCTCAGATTCCTATTAAATCTTTTCCCCCTTCACCTTGAACCTATGTCCTCTGGTCCTCGATTCCCCTACTCTGGTCAAGAGACTCTGTGCATCTACCCGATCTATTCCTCTCATGATTTTGTACACCTCTATAAGATCACCCCTCATCCTCCTGCGCTCCAAGGATAGAGACCCAGCCTACTCAACCTCTCCCTGTAGCTCGGGCCCCTCGGGTCGTGGTACCATCCGCACAAATCTTCTCCGTACCCTTTCCAGCTTGACCACATCTTTCCTATAACATGGTGCCATGTTTGTCAGCGGCTGTGCTGATGGCCCACAGACTCTCGAGGGACCCAACGGCCTCTTGCGTGTTGGTTCGGCAAGGCCGCAAGAAATCGCGGAGAATTGTGGTGACTAGGCCCTAGACCATCGCACAAACCAACCTGATCTCCCGGTGGCTCAGCACTTCAACTCCCCCTCCCATTCCCAATCTGACCTCTCTGTCCTGGGTCTCCTCCACTGTCAGAGTGAGGCCCACCGCAAATTGGAGGAACAGCACTTCATATTTTGCTTGGGCACTTTACACCCCAGCGGTATGAACATTGACTTCTCTAACTTCAGATAGCCCTTGCTTTCCCTCTCTCCCCTTCCCCTTCCCAGTTCTCCCACCAGTCTCATTGTTCCCGCCCATTTTCTACCTTTTTCACGTCCCACCCCCACATCTGGTCTCGACCCGAAACGTCACCTATTCCTTCTCTCCACAGATGCTGCCTCGCCCGCTGAGTTACTCCAGCATTTTGTGTCTCCCTTCCATGTTCAGTTTAATTTATAAGGGAATAAGTCCGATCAAGGATAGTCCGAGGGTCACCAATGAGGTAGATAGTAGTTCAGGACCGCTCTCTGGTTGTGGTAGGATGGTTCACCTGCCTGATAACAGCTGGGAAGAAACTGTCCCTGAATCTGGAGACCTTTAAACTGTATTTAGGCTTCTGAGACACAGCATGGAAACAGGCCCTTCGGCCCATCGAGTCCGTGCCGACCAGCAATCACCCCGTACACTAGCACTATCCTACACACTAGGGCCAATTTTTATAAATTTACAGAAGGCAATTAACCTACAAACCTGCACGTCTTTAGAGTGTGGGAGGAAACCGGAGCATCCAGAGAAAACCCACGCAGGTCACGGGGAGAACGTGCAAACTCCGACAGACAGCACCCGTTGTCAGGATTGAAACCGGGTCTCTGGCGCTGTGAGGCAGCGACTCTACCCACAGCCACCGTGCCAACCTGTGGTGGCATGTTCTATGTTCAATGAGCAAATCGGTAATACCATTCATAGAAACATAGAAAATAGGTGCAGGAGGAGGCCATTCGGCCCTTCGAGCCAGCACCGCCATTCATTGTGATCATGGCTGATCGTCCCCAATCAATAACCCGTGCCTGCCTTCTCCCCATATCCCTTGAGTCTGCTTCTTCTTCTTGCGTATGGCGTGCACAGCCTAAAGTTGTAGGGCAACTTGTTCTCAAGTTCAAGTTCAAGTTCAAGTGAGTTTATTGTCATGTGTCCCTGTATAGGACAATGAAATTCTTGCTTTGCTTAAGCACACAGAAAATAGTAGGCATTTACTACAAAACAGATAAATGTGTCCATATATCATGATATAAATATATACACACATGAATAAATAAACTGGTAGTGCAAATAACTGAAAGTGGTTGCTAATAATCAGAGTTTTGTCCGAGCCAGGTTTAATAGCCTGATGGCTGAGGGGAAGTAGCTATTCCTGAACCTGGTTGTTGCAGTCTTCAGGCTCCTGTACCTTCTACCTGAAGGTAGCAGGGAGATGAGTGTGTGGCCAGGATGGTGTGGGTCTTTGATGATACTGCCAGCCTTTTTGAGGCAGCGACTGCGATAAATCCCCTCGATGGAAGGAAGGTCAGAGCCGATGATGGACTGGGCAGTGTTTACTACTTTTTGTAGTCTTTTCCTCTCCAGGGCGCTCAAATTTCCGAACCAAGCCACGATGCAACCGGTCAGCATGCTCTCGACTGTGCACCTGTAGAAGTTAGAGAGAGTCTTCCTTGACAATCCGACTCTCCGTAATCTCCGTAATGTTCTATTTGATCTTATTTGATTGTGCACGCCAGGTTGATTGCATTCATCGAAACAGGGCGGACCACGTGAAGGTTGCAATCTCCCACCCCATCCCTTGACTCCACCAGCCCCTAGAGCTCTATCTAACTCTCTCTTAAATCCATCCAGTGACTTGGCCTCCACTGCCCTCTGTGGCAGGGAATTCCACATATTCGCAACTCTCTGGGTGAAAAACTTTTTTTTCCTCACCTCAGTCTTAAATGGCCTCCCCTTTATTCTACGAACTTCATTCAGTCCTTGATTCACCACCGAGGTTAAACCTTTGATCGGATACGAGAAAATACTTCTTATACTGCGGCGAGATTGGGAAATCTTGTGATTATATATTGGGATTCTCATCCACACTCTAAACCTTCCAGCGCATTGCAGACATAGGCAGTCACGTAACTTGGAAGACTTTTATCGATTTAACAATAGCACTTTATGACATTTTTTAATGTTATTTCTCTATGTTTTATAAAAGCCCGCTTTGTTTTCCTGCAGCAGCTTTATAGCTGTGGAAAGTTGGAATTAGTCCGGGGGGTGTGGGGGTGGGGAAACCAATTCATGCAGATAGTGTTTGCGGAAGTACGCAAAGGGCCACCAAAGAGATGTATCAGCAGAGCCATCTCCATCATCAAAGACCCCCTACCACCCATCGCATCACATATTCTCCATCCTGCCATCTGGGAAGAGGTACAGGAGCATTAGCTGCAAAACCAGCAGGATGCTCCTCAGCTTCTTCCCGCAGGCTATAAGACTGTTAAACGGACTTTGCCCCCTGCCAAAGTATCGCGCACCAACCACCAACCTGGACACACTGCAGCAGCTGCCGATCGGAACGCCTGTTGATGTTCAGTAGAGAGTAGAGTGTTTAATTTGTTCATGATATATGTATTTTTATTTCTATTTATTTTTTTACTGCACACTGAATGGACACTGGTTAAGCAAGGTTTTTTTGTTTCCTCTGGGTATGTGAGTACTCAGGAAAATGACAATAAAGATATACTATACTATACTATACCTGTAATGAGAATGTGTAGGGAGGAACTGCAGATGCTGGTTTAAACCAAAGGTAGACGCAAACTGCTGGAGTAACTCAGCGGGACGGGCAGCGTCTCTGGAGGTGAGATTTCGGGTCGAGACCCTTCTTCAGACTGATGTCAGGGGAGTGGGAAGTGCAGAGAAAGTCGGAGACAGTGAGACTGGTGGGAGAACTGGGAAGGGGGAGGGGATGGAGAGAGAGGGAGAGCAAGGGCTATTTGAAGTTAGGGAAGTCAATGTTCATACCGCTGGGGTGTAAGCTGCCCATGATGAGAAGGGGTCCATCTGAAGTGGGTGGCACGGTGGCGCAGCGGTAGAGTTGCTGCCTTACAGCGCCGGGGACCCGGGTTCGATCCCGACTACAGTCTCTGTCTGCATGGTTTTTCTCCGAGATCTTCCGTCTCCTCCCACACTCCAAAGACGTACAGGTTTATAGGTTGACTGACTGGATATGAGTGTAAATTGTCCCCAGTGTGTGTGGGATAGCGTTAGTGTGTGCGGGGATCGCTGGTCGGCGCGGACCCGGTGGGCCGAAGGGCCTGTTTCCGCGCTGTATCTCTAAACTACACTAAACTAAACTACAAATCTGAACTCATGCAGTTAAATCTAATGAGCATAATCGGAATACAAAGCCTAATGCCCCTGTCCCACTTGGGAAACCTGAACGGAAACCTCTGGAGACTTTGCGCCCCACCCAAGGTTTCCGTGCGGTTCCCGGAGGTTGCAGGTGGTTGCCGGAGGTTGCAGGTAGTGGAAGCAGGTAGGGAGACTGACAAAAACCTCCGGGAACCGCACGGAAACCTTGGGTGGGGCGCAAAGTCTCCAGAGGTTTCCGTTCAGGTTTTCTAAGTGGGGCAGGGGCATAACAACCTCTGCCCTTGGAACAGCGGGCTCTTTAGGATGTGACGCATGGTGAGGTGCAGATGGAGTCAATGGAAGGGAGGTTGGTTTGGCTCGAAGGTCTGGGCCGCGTCCACAACTCTCTTCAATTTCTTACGATACCATACGATACCATTGGCAGGAGTCCAGAACCAGGGGCCACACACAGTTTAAGAATAAGGGGTAAGCCATTTAGAACGGAGACTAGGAAACACTTTTTCACACAGAGTTGTGAGTCTGTGGAATTCTCTGCCTCAGAGGGCAGTGGAGGCCAGTTCTCTGGATGCTTTCAAGAGAGAGCTAGATAGGGCTCTTAAAGATAGCGGAGTCAGGGGATATGGGGAGAAGGCAGGAACGGGGTACTGATTGGGGATGATCAGCCATGATCACATTGAATGGCGGCGCTGGCTCGAAGGGCCGAATGGCCTACTCCTGCACCTATTGTCCATTGCCTATTGATACGATAGAACTTTTCAAGAGAGAGTTAGTTTTAGAGAGTCAGTTCTTGGGGCTAAAGGAATCAAGGGATATGGGGGGGGAAAGCCGGAACAGGGAAGGTGATTTTAGATGATCAGCCATGATCATATTGATTGGCTCGAAGGGCAGAATGGCCTACTCCTGCACCTATTGTCTATGTTTCTATGACTTTATTTATCCCAGGAGGGAAATTGATCATAAAAACACAAAATATACAAAACACAAAATACATGAAAACATGAAATTAAAGGGCTTGGGGGATGTCAAGTCTTGTCAAGTCTACTTTATTTTTCACATACACAAATAAAGTTGACTTGACTTCACTTGACATCCCCTTGATATGTGCAAAGATTGGGGGGCGGGGGCGAGTGGGAGTCCGTCTACCCCCACGACAGAGAGGGGCAGGAGTTGTACCGTTTGATAGCCACAGGGGAAGAAGGATCTCCTGTGGCGTTCCACGCTGCATCTTGGTGGGAACCAGTCTGTTGCTGAAGGTGCTCCTCAGGTTGACAGGGGATCTTTGCGCCCTTGCGCTCTTTGATGGAGCCGTTCCCCAAACCGTGCTGGGATGCAACGCTTTCCGCGGCGCATCTGTAGAAGTTGGTGAGAGTTGTCGGGGTCTTGCCGAACTTCCTAAGTAGAGAAAAATGCTGGAGAAACTCAGTGGGTGCAGCAGCATCTATGGAGCGAAGGAAATAGGCATTGTTTCGGGCCGAAACCCGGAAGGGTTTCGGCCCGAAACGTTGCCTATTTCCAGAAGGGTTTCGGCCCGAAACGTTGCCTATTTCCAGAAGGGTTGCGGCCCGAAACGTTGCCTATTTCCAGAAGGGTTTCGGCCCGAAACGTTGCCTATTTCCAGAAGGGTTTCGGCCCGAAACGTTGCCTATTTCCAGAAGGGTTTTCGGCCCGAAACGTTGCCTATCTCCTTCGCTCCATAGATGCTGCCGCACCCGCTGAGTTTCTCCAGCATTTTTGTCTACCTTCGATTTTCCAGCATCTGCACAGTTCCTTCTTAAACAAAATTCCTAAGTAGAGACGTTGGCGCGCCTCCGTGCCAGTTGCTTGACCCATCTCGTTGACCGACAACATGCCCATTGTTTTTTTCCAATTGATGCTCACTATCAGGTAGACGCACAGAGTCTCTTGCCCAGATTAGGAGAATCGAGGACCACGCCATAGTAATCTATGACTCTGTGACTCTCTGATGTTTAAGAAAGAACTGCAGATGCTGGAAAAATCGAAGGTAGATAAAAATGCTGGAGAAACTCAGCGGGTGAGGCAGCATCTATGGAGCGAAGGAATAGGTGACGTTTCGGGTCCTCAGACTGAAGAAGGGTCTCGACCCAGAACGTCGCCTATTCCTTCGCTCCATAGATGCTGCCTCACCCGCTGAGTTTCTCCAGCATTTTTGTTTACCTACGACTCTCTGGCATAGGTTGAAGGTGAAGGGGGAAAAGATTTAAAGGGAGGAGTTACGAGGATGTTGCCAGGACCCGAGGGTGTGAGTTACAGGGAGAGGTTGAGTAAAGTGGGTCTCTATTCCTTGGAGCACAGGTGGATGAGGGGTGATCTTATAGAGGTGTATAAAATCATGAGAGGAATAGATCGGGTAGAGGCACAGAGTCTCTTGCCCAGAGTAGGGGAATCGAGGACCAGAGGACATAGGTTCAAGGTGAAGGGAGAAAAGATTTAATAGGAATCCGAGGGGTACCTTCTTCACACAAAGGGTGGTGGGTGCATGGAACGAGCTGCCAGAGGAGGTAGTTGAGGCTGGGACTATCTCAACGTTTGGACAGGTACATGGATAGGACAGGTTTGGAGGGATACAGACCAAATGGTGGCCGATCAGGAAAAGGGGAGATGCAACGAGACCTGTGTGTCATGGTACACCAGTCATTGAAAGTAGGCATGCAGGTGCAGCAGGCAGTGAAGAAAGCGAATGATATGTTGGCTTTCATAGCAAAGGGATTTGAGTATAGGAGCAGGGAGGTTCTACTGCAGTTGTACAGGGTCTTGGTGAGACCACACCTGGAGTATTGCGTACAGTTTTGGTCTCCAAATCTGAGGAAGGACATTATTGCCATAGAGGGAGTGCAGAGAAGGTTCACCAGACTGATTCCTGGGATGTCAGGACTGTCTTATGAAGAAAGACTGGATAGACTTGGTTTATACTCTCTAGAATTTAGGAGATTGAGAGGGGATCTTATAGAAACTTACAAAATTCTTAAGGGGTTGGACAGGCTAGATGCAGGAAGATTGTTCTCGATGTTGGGGAAGTCCAGGACAAGGGGTCACAGCTTAAGGATAAGGGGGAAATCCTTTAAAACCGAGACGAGAAAAACCTTTTTCACGCAGAGAGTGGTGAATCTCTGGAACTCTCTGCCACAGAGGGTAGTTGAGGCCACAGTTCATTGGCTATATTTAAGAGGGAGTTAGATGTGGCCCTTGTGGCTAAAGGGATCAGGGGGTATGGAGAGAAGGCAGGTACGGGATACTGAGTTGGATGATCATATTGAATGGCGGTGCAGGCTCGAAGGGCCGAATGGCCTACTCCTGCACCTATTTTCTATGTTTCTATGTCTATGTTTCTAAATACGGGCAGGTGGGACTAGTGTAGCTGGGACACGTTGGCCGATGTGGGCAAGTTGGGCCTGTTTCCACGCTGCATCACCCTCTGACACGAATACAATGGTTTCTTTCATTCACTGGTGAAGTGCAGCTGAGGTCTTCACTGCAAGGTTGACTAGATGCCGTTAATGACTTTCTCGTTTTCAAGAAGTGTTTCAATTGCCTTGCTAATGGGGATATTGATCGGTCGATGCGGTGCCCTTTACATATTCCCCACACGCATACACGCATACGGCTCCTGCATGAAAAGACGGCATCAGCCACTGATTGATTCCAGGTCCTGAACTGCAGCGGAAAGTAGATCTGAAATCAACTCTTAAATAGCACAAGGTTTGGAACTTGGATCAGAAAGCTGCTACGAAACGGAAGACCGATTGGTATTGTTATTCATTTCACTTAGGCCAAGGAGTCATCCAGGAAGGCAGTTGTTAGTCTTTAGAGTCATAGACTGATCCAGCGTGGAAACAGGCCCTTCGGCCCAACTCGCCCACACCAACCAACATGCCCCATCTACACTAGTCCCACCTGCCTGCATTTGGCCCACATTCCTCCAAACCTGTCCAATCCATGTCCCTGTCCAAATGTTTTAAGAGTCTTGGTGGCCCAGCGGTAGAGTTGCTGCCTTGCAGCGATTGCAGCGCTGGAGATCCGGGTTCGATCCCGACTGCGGGTGCTGTCCGTACGGAGTTTGTGCGTTCTCCCCGTGGCCTGCGTGGGTTTTCTGCGAGATCTTTGGTTTCCTCCCACACTCCAAAGGCGTACAGGTTTGTCAGTTAATTGGCTTGGTAAATTTTAAAAATTGTTTCTCGTGGGAGTGGGATAGTGTTAATGTGTGGGGGTCGGTGCGGACTCGATGGGCCGAAGGGCCTGTTTCCGCGCTGTATCTCTGAACTAAGCTAAACTATTGTCTTAGCATCATAGAGTCATGCAACGTGGAAACAGGCCCTTCAGCACGGTGGCGCAGCGGTAAAGTCGCTGCCTTACAACACCAAAGACCCCGGTTCGATTCTGACCTCGGATGCTGTCTGTACGGAGTTTGCGCGTTCTCCCCGTGACCTGCGTGGGTTTTCTCCGGGCGCTCCGGTTTCCTCCCACATCCCAAAAAGACGTGCAGGTTTGTAGGTTAATTGGCTTCAGTAAAAATTGAAAATTGCCCCTAGTGTGTGTAGGATAGTGTTGGTGTGCGGGGATCGCTGGTCGGCACGGACTCGGTGGGCCGAAGGGCCTGTTTCTGCGCTGTGTCCCGAAAGTCGATACCCTAAAGACTCTAAGACATTCAGGTTTGTAGGTTAAAACGAAATGTTATTCATGACATTCCCTTATCATGTATCTGTACACTGTGGACGGCTCGATTCTAATCATGTATAGTCTTTCCGCTGACTGGTTAGCCCGCAACAAAAAGCTTTTCACTGTACCTCGGTACAAAGTGACAATAGATGGAAACTGTAACGGAACTAATTGGCTTTGGTAAAAATTGCAATTTGCGTGTGTGTTTTGGATTGTGTAGGTGTGCGGGGATGGCAGATCGGCGCGGACTCGGTGGGCTGAAGGGCCTGTTGCCGCGCTGTATCTCGAAAACTAATAGCCCTGTCCCACGGTGCGAGTTCATTCCAAGAGCTCTCCGCGGGTATTAAAAAAAACTCGCGGTAAACACGGAGAATGAATGTAGCGGGTACGTCGGAGCTCGGGGACGTCTCTTGGCGCTAACGGCAGGTACTCGGGAAGACTCGCTAACGGCGGGTAAGCGCGGGAAGGCTGGTGAAGATTTTTTCAGCGTGTTGAAAAATGTCCAACGAGGGCCCCCGAGTACCGACGAGCGGCCATTACCGCAAATCTCCGAGCTCGAATCCGGGCAAACTCGGGGGAGAGCTCTTGGAATGAACTCGACAGGGGTTTAAAATAAATTATTAGCAGGTTTAAGAAGGAACTGCAGATGCTGGGTGATTGAAGGTAGACAAAAATGCTGGAGAAACTCAGCGGGCGAGGCAGCATCTATGGAGCGAAGGAAATAGGCGACGCCTATTTCCTTCGCTCCATAGATGCTGCCTCGCCCGCTGAGTTTCTCCAGCATTTTTGCCTACCTTAAATTATTACCCAATGTCGCTGGGAATTTGATGGGACCATCTTGGCGATAGAAAGGAAATTAAATACATAAGCCTGTTTGAATGAGTGGATTATCCGCTAATCTTCACCATTTGTTAGCAAATTCCGTTGTTTTAATCTTTAATTTATGATGAGATGCTCGGCAGTCTCACACAGCATGACCTTGTGAAGTTAGCTACAGTGGCAAATTAGCATGAGACTGTTTGTACGGAACTCGTGGGTAAGTAGGTCATCGAGTCGTTGCAAATTACGGCGTGCCTCTTGCGCTGAATAGACAATAGGTGCAGGAGTAGGCCATTCGGCCCTTCGAGCCAGCACCGCCATTCAATAGACAATAGACAATAGGTGCAGGAGTAGGCCATTCGGCCCTTCGAGCCAGCGCCGCCATTCAATGTGATCATGGCTGATCATCCCCAATCAGTACCCCGTTCCTGCCTTCTCCCCATATCCCCTGACTCCGCTATCTTTAAGAGCCCTATCTTGCTCTCTCTTGAAAGCATTCAGAGAACCGGCCTCCACCGCCCTCTGAGGCAGAGAATTCCACAGACTCACCACTCTCTGTGAGAAAAAGTGTTTCCTCGTCTCCGTTCTAAATGGCTTACCCCTTATTCCTAAACTGTGTGGCCCCTGGTTCTGGACTCCCCCAACATCGGGAACATGTTTCCTGCCTCTAGCGTGTCCAAACCCTTAACAATCTTATATGTTTCAATGAGATATCCTCTCATCCTTCTAAACTCCAGAGTGTACAAGCCCAGCCGCTCCATTCTCTCAGCATATGACAGTCCCGCCAGCCCGGGAATTAACCTTGTAAACCTACGCTGCACTCCCTCAATAGCAAGAATGTCCTTCCTCAAATTAGGGGACCAAAACTGCACACAATACTCCAGGTGTGGTCTCACTAGGGCCCTGTACAACTGCAGAAGGACCTCTTTGCTCCTATATTCGATTCCTCGTGTTATAAATTCCATTACCGTTGCTGAAGAAGGGTCTCGACCCGAAACGTCGCCCGTTCCTTCTCCCCTGAGATGCTGCCTGTCCCGCTGAGTTACTCCAGCATTTTGTGCCGATCTTCGATTTAATCTTCCTTCCTACGCGCTATTTCTTGTGAATCTCTGCGTATTTTATTTGTCACTATCGTGTGAACCTTGTGTACTTTCTCTCCCCCCCCCCCAGCGAAGTATATTGGCTGTTATCTGGACAGCAACAAGCAGCGGGCGTTGAGAGGAACGGCCTTCTTCGACTACAGGAAGATGACCATATTCCGTTGTCAGGACAACTGCGCTGAGAGGTAGGGTCGTGGCATTTGACCTCATGCTCTTGTCCAGCTATGTTTATTGCAATATCACAATTATAATATTTTCCAGCTTTAGTTTTGTTTATTTAAATAGACTATTTAACCTTATAACCTGAAAATGAAAATAGAAAGGAAAAAGAGTTTCCTATTTTCAGAGATGTTTTCAAGAGAGAGTTTTATGGCCCTGTCCCACGGTAGGAGTTCATTCCGAGCGCTCTCCCGAGTTTAAAAAAAAATCAAGCACGGAGAATGAACGTAGCGGCTCGTAACGCTAACGGCAGGCACTCGGGAAGACTCGCTAACGGCAGGTAAACTCGGGAAGACTCGTGAAGATTTTTCAACATGTTCAATAATGTCCACGAGAGCCCCGAGTACCGACGAGCGGCCATTACCGTAAATCTCCGAGTTCGAATCAGGGCAAACTCGGGAGAACTCTTGGAATGAACTCGTACAGTGGGACAGGGGCTTTTAGATTGAGTTATTGGGCCAAACGGAATCAAGGGATATGGGGGAGAAAGCAGGAACGGGGTACTGATTCTGGATGATCAGCCTTGATCATATTGAATGGGCCGAATGGCCTATTCCTAACACCTATTGTCCATGTTTCTATGCCACACATCAGGGTGTCACGGTGGCGCAGTGGTAGAGATGCTGCCTGATGGTTCGATCCCAACCATGGGGCGCTGTCTGTGCGGAGTTTGCACGTTCTCCCCGTGACCTGCGTGGGTTTCAGTGCTGTATCTCTAAACTAAAGTCAAAAACTAAACCCTGGGGACAATTTACAGAAGCTAATTAACTGACAAACCTGTATCTCTAAACTAAACTAAACTGAACTGAAGATAGACACAGAACGCTGGAGTGACTCAACGAGTCAGGCTGCATCTCTAGAGAGAAGGAGTGGGTGACGTTTCGGGTTGAGACCCTTCTTCAGACTAAACTAAACTAATCAATAGACAACAGGTGCAGGAGTAGGCCATTCGGCCCTTCGAGCCAGCACCACTATTCAATGTGATCATCCCCAATCAGTACCCCGTTCCTGCCTTCTCCCCATATCCCCGGACTCCGCCATTTTTAAGAGCCCTATCTAGCTCTCTCTTGAAAGCATCCAGAGAACCCGCCTCCACCGCCCTCTGAGGCAGAGAATTCCACAAACTCTCTGTGTGAAAAAGTGTTTCCTCGTCTCCGTTCTAAATGGCTTACTCCTTATTCTTAAACTGTGGCCCCTGGTTCTGGACTCGACCCAATGGTATCGTATGGTATCGTAAAAAAATTGAAGAGAGTTGTGGACTACATCGGATGACCATACAAGAATGAACACGCTGTCTTGCTTTTCTCTCCAGGGGCTATCAATACGCGGGCCTGGAGTTTGGAGCCGAGTGTTACTGTGGCCACAGGATCCAGACTGTGAACACCAGCGACACAGAGTGCAGCATGGAGTGTAAAGGGGAGAAGACCAGCACGTGTGGCGGCCCCAACCGTCTGTCCGTCTACCGTCTGGAGCTGGCGCGTGAATCCGCCCGCCGTTGTAAGCACGGTCACGCCCATTCAGCCCCCCCCCCCCCCCATGCCGCCCGTCTCTCCGCGGACGCTGCCCGTCCCGCTGAAATATAGAGTCATAGAATGATGACTGCTGCTAGTGTACGGGGGATCGCTGGTCGGCAGGGACTATGATCTGAAGGTCCACCTCTCTTCCCCCCCCACCCCCCCCCCCCCTCCCCTTCCCCATCCCCCCCCCCCATCCTTCTAAACTCGAACGAGTACAGGCCCAGAGCCACCAAATGCTTCTAATCGAGTCAAAGAGTGATACAGCGCGGAAACAGGCCCTTCGGCCCAACTTGCCCACACCGCCCAACATGTCCCAGCTGCACTAATCCCACCTGCCGCCGTTTGGTCCATATCCCTCCAAACAATAGGCCATAGGTGCAGGAGTAGGCCATTCGGCCCCTCGAGCCAGCACTGGATCAATGTGTAACATGGCTGATCATCCCCAATCAGAACCCCGCTCCTGCCTTCTCCCCATATCCCCTGACTCCGCTATCTTTCAGAGCCCTATCTAGGGAGAGATAGATCAGCCACGATTGAATGACAGAGCAGACCTGATGGACCGAATGGCCTAATTAAGGCCTTAAGGAATTGGAGTAGAATTAGGCCATTCAGCCCATCAAGTCTGCTCTGCCATTCAATCATTTGTCTAATTCTGCTCGTATGACCGTAGGTGCCTTGCATCTCTGCCTTGTGAAATGTTCCACAACAAATTGAATTGGGTTCATTGTCACGCGGGTATAGACGTTGACAGCAACGTTCTTGCCACTTACAGACGACCATTGTCTTCAAGGTGTGTTGTCAGTGGAGCCAAGACAGACTGTAATTGGGAAGTCAGGTTTGGTTAACCCTCCTCGATGTTGCACTCTCTCTGATGTCTCGTCACCTGGGCCTAGTGGGAAACATAGAAACATAGAAACATAGAAATTAGGTGCAGGAGTAGGCCATTCGGCCCTTCGAGCCTGCACCGCCATTCAATATGATCATGGCTGATCATCCAACTCAGTATCCCGTACCTGCCTTCTCTCCATACCCTCTGATCCCCTTAGCCACAAGGGCCACATCTAACTCCCTCTTAAATATAGCCAATGAACTGGCCTCGACTACCCTCTGTGGCAGGGAGTTCCAGAGATTCACCACTCTCTGTGTGAAAAAAGTTCTTCTCATCTCGGTTTTAAAGGATTTCCCCCTTATCCTTAAGCTGTGACCCCTTGTCCTGGACTTCCCCAACATCGGGAGCAATCTTCCTGCATCTAGCCTGTCCAACCCCTTAAGAATTTTGTAAGTTTCTATAAGATCCCCTCTCAATCTCCTAAATTCTAGAGAGTATAATCCAAGTCTATCCAGTCTTTCTTCATAAGACAGTCCTGACATCCCAGGACCTTTGAGAAATGCTGGAGGTGAGATATCTCCAGGAGAGTGTCGTTCGGGAAGGAGCAGCATTGGTTCGAAACTGATGTTAAACATAGAATCCAAGCAGTTGAGTTGAGTTTAGTTCATAGCCACACAAAAAGCTGGAGTAAAGGGCCTGGCCCACTTAGGCGAGTTTTTTCGGCGACTAGGCTGTCGGCCGGGGTGTCGCCTGTATGGTCGTGAGTCGTCTCCTCGGTCGCCCAAAGAGTCGAAGCGTCTTTCTGGATTTTCAACATGGTCAAAATTTTTTTTTAGTGTCTGTAGGCCTGGCGCCAATGAGCGTAGCTTGACTTCTCCTGACGTAGGTGCTGCCGTTGGTTGTCGCCAAGATGGCGCAGGTTGCCGCCGGTGATGACCGGTGAATTCCATTGGCGACCAACTACATCAACCGGCGACTGAATTGTCTTCAGTTTTCACCGACAGGGTCGTAGCTTGTCGCGGGTGGACATAGGTTGACTTTGGTTGTCGTAGGTGTGGTCGTAGGTTGACGTCCTAAGTAGCGACGGTTGGGTCAGCGGTTGTCGGTAGTATGCCGTGGCTCGACTAGGTGGAAGGTTGGCGTAGACATCGTCGTGGGCGGGGGGGGGGGGGTCCAGTCGTCGTTTTTTCAGGGACCTGCTACGCCTGTGACAGTCGCCTACAAAAATCACCTAAGTGGGACAGGCCCTTAACTCAGCGGGACAGGCAGCATCTCTGGAGAAAGGGAATAGGTGATGTTTTGTTCAACATGGACATGGTGGGCCGAAGGGCCTGGTCCCGTACTGTACTTTTCTATAGCAGCAAGTAACTGCAGATGCTGGTTTACCACACAAAAAAAGACACAGAGTGCAGGAGTAACTCAGCAGGTCAGGCAGCATCTCTGGAGAACGTGGATAGATGATGTCTTTCGGGTCGGGAACCCTTCTGTTTTGAAGAGTCCTAACCTGAAACGTCAACTTTAGAATTTAGAGATACAGCGTGGAAACAGGCCCTTCGGCCCACAGGGTCCGTGACGACCAGCGATCACCCCGCCCACCAGCACACCAGGGACAATTCACAAGTTTTACCTAAGCCAATTAACCTACAACCCTGTGCGCCTTTGTAGTGTGGGAGGAAGCTGGTGCGCCCGGAGAAAACCCACGCGGTCACGGGGAGAATGTACACACTCTGTGCAGACAGCGCCCGTAGTCAGGTTCGCCGGGCGGCACGGTGGCACCGCGGTGGAGTCGCTGCCTCACAGCGCCAAAGACCCGGGTTCGATCCCGACTACGGGTGCTGTCTGTACAGAGTTTGTACGTTCTCCCCGTGACCTGCCTGGGATTTCAACGAGATAATAGATAATAGACAATTGGTGCAGGAGTAGGCCATTCGGCCCTTCGAGCCAGCACCGCCATTCAATGTGATCATGGCTGATCATCCCCAATCAGTACCCCGTTCCTGCCTTCTCCCCGTATCTCCTGACCGCTATTTTTAAAAGCCCTATCTAGCTCTCTCTTCAAAGCATCCAGAGAACCTGCCTCCTCCGCCCTCTGAGGCAGAGAATTCCACAGACTCACCACTTTCTGAGATCTCCGGTTTCCTCCCGCACTCCAAAGACGTACAGGTTTGTCGGTTAATTGGCTTGGTTTAACTGTACATTGCGCCCAGCGGGTGTAGGATGTGCGGGGATCGCTGGTCGGCACGGACTCGTTGGGCCGAAGGGCCTGTTTCCGCGCTGTATCTCTAAACTAAACACTCCCGTTGAGCCACAGTGCCGACCAAATATATTTTTCCATGGTCTATGGTATTTCTTATTTCCTTTTGATCGATCGAGTATGGAAGTCTCATTAAGTCGTCGAAAATTTAAAAGATATTTCAAAACACTGGAAAGTTAATTAAATGTCAATTGATGCTAAATCTTTTATTAAGGGCAAAAACATTCGGGTTAGAGTTTTCCATCGAATGCAAAGTCCCATCTGCATTCAGAGTGGGGAAATGGCAGTGTTTAAATCATTTGTATTATATGTTCTTGAAGATCAAATGTGCTGATGAACTTAGCCTAGAGACTTGATAGAGTTATCCAAAAATATGCATCATTTAATGCAATAATTACAGTTACTTTCCTAATGATAATCTTACGCGCGCTGGTAATTACTTTTTTTTAATTACTCTTACCTTCATTAACAAATTATAATTCAGTTCCAGTTTCCCTCTCAGTCCATCCGGTGTTACTGCTTAGAAACATAGAAAATGTTTGGCCCTATAACTCCCACAATTAAAATGTGGATTGTGGAAATGTCGGAGACCCTATACCTAGAAAGAATTAGACTTGTCTTAATGGATAAAATATGGGCTCCATTCATTAATTATCTGACAGGATAGATTGGCCCGGCTCAAAAACCCAACTGAAACTTGAACTCAGGATTAGATGAAAAGTTATACTAAGATAGGTGGGGTTGCGGGTAATGAAGTAGAGTTTCAAAGTCTACAGAGAGATTTATGCCAGTTGGAAGAGTGGGCTGAAAGATGGCAGATGGAGTTTAATGCTGATAAGTGTGAGGTGCTACATCTTGGCAGGACAAATCAAAATAGGACGTACATGGTAAATGGTAGGGAATTGAAGAATGTAGGTGAACAGAGGGATCTGGGAATAACTGTGCACAGTTCCCTGAAAGTGGAATCTCATGTAGATAGGGTGGTAAAGAAAGCTTTTGGTGTGCTGGCCTTTATAAATCAGAGCATTGAGTATAGAAGTTGGGATGTAATGTTAAAATTGTACAAGGCATTGGTGAGGCCAATTCTGGAGTATGGTGTACAATTTTGGTCGCCTAATTATAGGAAGGATGTCAACAAAATAGAGAGAGTACAGAGGAGATTTACTAGAATGTTGCCTGGGTTTCAGCAACTAAGTTACAGAGAAAGGTTGAACAAGTTAGGGCTTTATTCTTTGGAGCGCAGAAGGTTAAGGGGGGACTTGATAGAGGTTTTTAAAATGATGAGAGGGATAGACAGAGTTGACGTGGAAAAGCTTTTCCCACTGAGAGTAGGGAAGATTCAAACAAGGGGACATGACTTGAGAATTAAGGGAGTTTAGGGGTAACATGAGGGGGAACTTCTTTACTCAGAGAGTGGTGGCTGTGTGGAATGAGCTTCCAGTGAAGGTGGTGGAGGCAGGTTCGTTTTTATCATTTAAAAATAAATTGGATAGTTATATGGATGGGAAAGGAATGGAGGGTTATGGTCTGAGCGCAGGTATATGGGACTAGGGGAGAATAAGTGTTCGGCACGGACTAGAAGGGTCGAGATGGCCTGTTTCCGTGCTGAAATTGTTATATGGTTATATGGTTATAATCTACGAACCTACCTCCAATGACGTATTATAAGTAATCCATTCCACCTCTTCTGTTTTTTTGATATTTGTAACTCTTTATTCTCTCTTTTTCTATATAAAAAAAACCCACTAGAAGCAGAAGTAATCGACAATTGAAAATTTTAATAATGTATCACTGATGTATATGAAAAGTTTTTTTTTACTATAATATGTAACTATACTTTATAATATGTCTACTTCTAATAAAAATATTATAAAAAAAAAAAAAGAAACATAGAAAATAGGTGCAGGAGGAGGCCATTCGGCCCTTTGAGCCAGCACCGCCATTCATTGTGATCATAGAAACATAGAAACATAGAAACATAGACAATAGGTGCAGGAGTAGGCCATTCGGCCCTTCGAGCTTGCACCGCCATTCAATATGATCATGGCTGATCATCCAACTCAGTATCCTGTACCTGCCTTCTCTCCATACCCCCTGATCCCTTTAGCCACAAGGGCCACATCTAACACCCTCTTAAATATAGCCAATGAACTGTGGCCTCAACTACCTTCTGTGGCAGAGAGTTCCAGAGATTCTCCACTCTCTGTGTGAAAAATGTTTTTCTCATCTCAGTCCTAAAGGATTTCCCCTTTATCCTTAAACTGTGACCCCTTGTCCTGGACTTCCCCAACATCGGGAACAATCTTCCTGCATCTAGCCTGTCCAACCCCTTAAGAATTTTGTACGTTTCTATAAGATCCCCCCTCAATCTTCTAAATTCTAGCGCGTACAAGCCGAGTCTATCCAGTCTTTCTTCATATGAAAGTCCTGACATCCCAGGAATCAGTCTGGTGAACCTTCTCTGTACTCCCTCTATGGCAAGAGTGGCTGATCGTCCCCTATCAATAACCCGTGCCTGCCTTCTCCCCATATCCCTTGACTCCACTAGCCCCTAGAGCTCTATCTAACTCTCTCTTAAATCCATCTAGTGACTTGTCCTCCACTGCCCTCTGTGGCAGGGAATTCCATAAATTCTTAAATGACCTCCCCTTTATTCTAAGACTGTGGCCCATGGTTCTGGACTCGCCCAACATTGGGAACATTTTTCCTGCATCTAGCTTGACCAGTCCTTTTTATAATTTTATATGTTTCTATAAGATTCCCCCTCATCCTTCTAAACTCCAGTGAATACAAGCCTAGTGTTTTCAATCTTTCCTCATATGACAGTCCCGCCATCCCAGGGATCAATCTCATGAACCTACTGTTTCCACGCTATATCTCTGAACTAAACTAAAGATAGACACAACAAGCTGGAGTAACTCAGCGGGACAGGCAGCATCTCTGGAGAGAAGGAATGGGTGACGTTTCCGGTCGAGATCTTTCTTCAGAAATGTCACCCGTTCCTTCTCTCTAGAGATGCTGCCTGTCCCGCTGAGTTACTCCAGCTTTTTGTGTCTATCTTCAATTTAAACCAGCATCTGCAGTTCCTTCCTAAACTAAACTCCTCTCCATCCTAAATAGCCTGCCCCTTATTCTGAGAATCTTTTAATCGCTCTCTCAGGCACAATCAGGAGAGCAGCGAGATTCATTTTTCAAGCACTGGGCCTAGTCATGGACAGGAAATGGACGATATATCACATTTTATCATTTTTTCTTCCATCAGATGCTGCGCGGAATTAAAAAATAGGAAAGATATCATTAGTTCTTAACGAGTTTTTACATAAGTGTCGTGTTTGTGGAATTTTTAATTAGAGGCTGCATGTTTATATCCTGCCCAGCACTTGCTCAGGAACAGAAGAATAACAAAACGTACTTTAGGATTTAAGAGGGGAAGATAGATCAGCTATGATCGAATAGCGGAGTAGACCTGACGGGCCGAATGGCCTAATTCTTATGCATTTGGTTTCAAACTTTTTTTTAATATAACTCTATATAAATTAATTTATGAGTTATGAATTATCACTTATGAATTCAGAGACAGTTTCATCCCGGCTGTCATCAGGCAACTGAACCGTCCTCACACCAACCAGAGAGCGGTGGACACCTTCAAACTGTTCCGCTGAGTTACTCCAGTACTCTGTGTCTATCTTCGGTTTAAACCAGCATCTGCAGTTTCTTACTGCAGTTTCTTGTGCGCCTAAAACGTATTTTAGTTTAGTTTAGTTTGGTGGCGTGGCGCAGCCATTGAACAGCATCCATGAAAGAGAGATGGCTCTTTGAAACATATAAGGGTTTGGACACGCTAGAGGCAGGAAACATGTTCCCGATGTTGGGGGAGTCCAGAACCAGGGGCCACAGTTTAAGAATAAGGGGTAGGCTATTTAGAACGGAGACACTTTTTCTCACAGAGAGTTGTGAGTCTGTGGAATTCTCTGCCTCAGAGGGCGGTGGAGGCCGGTTCTCTGGATGCTTTCAAGAGAGAGCTGGATAGGGCTCTTGAAGATAGCGGAGTCAGGGGATATGGGGAGAAGGCAGGAACGGGGTACTGATTGGGGATGATCAGCCAAGATCACATTGAATGGCGGTGCTGGCTCGAAGGGCCGAATGGCCTACTCCTGCACCTGTTGTCTATTGACTATTGGCGGCACAGTGGCGCAGCGGTAGAGTTACTGCCTCACAGCGCTTGACCCCGACTACGAGTGGCGCTGTCTGTACGGAGCTTGCACGTTCTCCCCGCGACCCGCGTGGGTTTTCTCCGGGATCTCCGCTTTCCTCCCACACTCCAAAGATGCGCAGGGTTGCAGATTAATTGGTTTGGGGTCTAAATGTAAATTGTCCCTAGTAGTGGGTAGACAAAAATGCCGGAGAAACTCAGCGGGCGAGGCAGCGTCTATGGAGTGAAGGAATAGGTGACGTTTTGGGTCGAGACCCTTCTTCAGAGGCATTGACCCTAGTGTGTGTGTGTGTGTAGGATAGTGTTAATGTGCGGGGATCCCGGGTCGGCGCGGGCTCGGTGGGCCGAAGAGCCTGTTTTTCCCGCGCTGTATCTCTAAACTAAACCAAGTTTTGGCGTAAGGGGTTGGACAGGCTAGATGCAGGAAGATTGTTCCCGATGTTGGGGAAGTCCAGAACAAGGGGTCACAGTTTAAGGATAAGGGGGAAATCTTTTAGGACCCAAGATGAGAAAAACATTTTTCACACAGAGAGTGGTGAATCTGTGGAATTCTCTGCCACAGAAGGTAGTTGAGGCCACAGTTCATTGGCTATATTTAAGAGGGAGTTAGATGTGGCCCTTGTGGATCAGGGGGTATGGAGAGAAGGCAGGTACAGGATACTGAGTTGGATGATCAGCCATGATCATATTGAATGGCAGTGCAGGCTCGAAAGGCCGAATGGCCTCTACTCCTGCACCTATTGTCTATGTTGCTATGTAAACCAGCATCTGCAGTTTCTCCTTTATTACAAATTACCTCAAATAGATTCCTGTACAGAGTTGCTCGCAAGTTAATTTGTTTGCACGAAGCTGACTAAGTGAAATGTAATTTAATTTTGAATACCTTAGTTAAAGTAGATTGTAATGATTGTTATTTAATGCATCATTTTCCGTAATTTGCCTTGCCTGTGAGGCATGTATTATCATTCACTCACTGAGTCGCCAGGCTGACATGATCAGCTCCTTCAATTAATTTTCTGAAATATTATTTTAGAATGGCTCACAGGAATAGAGGAAGCATTTCAATAAGTCAAGTCAAGTTTATTCGTCACATACACACACCAGATGTGCAGTGAAATGAAAAGTGGCGATGCTTTTGCGGACTTTGTGCAAAAAGACAAACAAACGAACAACAAACTACCAACGGAATGGAACAGAATCACATATTCTTTTACATATTAAATATTGTGGGCGGAAGGGATAAAGGGGAAAAAAAATCAGCGATTAAAAAAGAAAAAATTTGAATGGCACAGTAAAGTTAGTCCCTGGTGAGATAGGACCAGAATATCTCTGGAACTCTCTGCCACAGAAGGTAGTTGAGGCCAGTTCATTGGCTATATTTAAAAGGGAGTTAGATGTGGCCCTTGTGGCTAAAGGGATCAGGGGGTATGGAGAGAAGGCAGGTACAGGATACTGAGTTGGATGATCAGCCATTATAACATTGAATGGCGGTGCAGGCTCGAAGGGCTGAATGGTCTACTCCTGCACCTATTTTCTATGTTTCTATGTCCTTTACAGTCCTAATGGCCCATCCTCATCCTCTCCGTTCTCACAGCATGGCAACGGAGGCGTTTGCCTGACCGTAGCAGCTGGAACAGTCCGTTGCAGGGTCTGTTGCATTGGGAAACTGCTGCCAAAGACTTTGAAGGTGGTGGGAGGGGGGGGGGGGGGAGGAGGAATGTTTAGATGGGTGATACAGCCAAAGCGATGGATCTCATTCCTCCACATCGCTGCCTCTCACCCTAAACCCAGGGTATAGTTGCTCATCTCTAGAAACGATTGTCTCTAGTGTGTTAGGGTAATAATAATAATGGGTGGGATTTATATAGCGCCTTTCTAATACTCAAGGCGCTTTACATCGCATTATTCATTCACTCCTCAGTCACACTCGGTGGTGGTAAGCTACTTCTGTAGCCACAGCTGCCTTGGGGCATACTGATGGAAGCGTGGCTGCCAATCTGCGCCTACGGCCCCTCCGACCACCACCGACTAACACCACGTGTTAGTGCACGGGGATCGCTGGTCAGCACGGACTCGGTGGGCCGAAGGGCCTGTTTCCGCGCTGTGTGTGCGTGTGCGTGGAGTTTCTAGTATTGTGCGGAATGGTGGCGCAGCGGTAGAGTTGGTCCCTCTCAGCGCCAGAGAGATCTGTCTGTACGGCGTTTGTACGTTCTCCCCGTGACCCGCGTGGGTTTTCTCCGGGTGCTCCGGTTTCCTCCCACCTTCCAAAGACGTGCAGGTTTGTAGGTTAATTGTCTAGTGTATATTGCCGCTAGTATGTGTAGCATCGCTCGGTGGGCCGAAGGGCCTGTTTCCGCGCTGTGTCTCTAAACCAATCTAACAGTAGGTTAACATGGCATCATGTGCAGCACGGAGGTTGCGGGCCGAAGGGCCTGTCACTGTGCTGCATCTTTCTATGTCAATTATTGTTGAGATTCCCCTGGCTCCCCTTCTAACTTACATCCCGAGTGAGTGTAGGATAGTGCGAGTGTACGGGGTGATCGCTGGCCGGCGCGGACGCGGTGGGCCGACTACGGGTGCTGTCTGTACGGAGTTTGCACGCTCTCCCTGAGACTGCGTGGGTTTAATCTATAAACTAAATGGATGCCGCTGAAGACTATATTTTGCACACTGTATCTTCCCCTTTGCTCTCCCTATTGTACTAAGTTCTATAGAAACATAGAAAATAGGTGCAGGAGTAGGCCATTCGGCCCTTCGAGCCAGCACCGCCATTCAATATGATCATGGCTGATCATCCACAATCAGTACCCCGTTCCTGCTTTCTCCCCATAATCCCTTGATTCCGTTGGCCCTAAGAGTTAAATCTAACTCTCTCTGGAAAACATCCAGCGAATCGGCCTCCACTGCCCTCTGTGGCAGAGAATTACACAGATTCACAACTCTCTGGGTGAAATAGTTTTTCCTCACCTCAGTCCTAAATGGCCGGCCTCTTATTCTTAAACTGTGTGACCCCTGGTTCTGGACTCCCCCGACATCGGGAACATTTTTCTTGGAATCCAATACAATTGATGTATTTAAGAGTGAGTTAGGTAGGGCTAATGGAATCAAGGGACACAGGTCAAACAAAGCAGGTGGGATTGGTGTAGATCGGACATGTTGGCCGGTGTGGGCAAGATGGGCCGAAGGGCCTGTTTCCACATTGTATCACTCTATGACTCGGGTGGGGCTAGTGTGGATGGGACATGTTGGCCGGTATGGGCAAGATGGGCCGAAGGGCCTGTTTCCACGCTGTGTGACTCTATGACTCGGGTGGGGCTAGTGTGGATGGGACATGTTGGCCGGTATGGGCAAGATGGGCCGAAGGGCCTGTTTCCACGCTGTGTGACTCTATGACTCGGGTGGGGCTAGTGTGGATGGGACATGTTGGCCAGTGTGGGCAAGATGGGCCGAAGGGCCTGTTTCCACACTGTATCACTCTTATGACTCAGGTGGGGCTAGTGTAGATCGGACATGTTGGCCAGTGTGGGCAAGATGGGCCGAAGGGCCTGTTTCCACGCTATGTGACTATGACTCTGTGACTGTGTTCTGATGTCTGGTTACAGATGGGAGTGCCTTGTTCCGAGGATGTTTCAAACGACCCGACAATGTCTCTCTCGCCCTGCACGCCACAACCGTCCTCCTCAACATGTCCGTGGATAGGTGCGTGGACCACTGCACCGAGAAGGTAAATGACTAACCGCGCCTTCACCGTCAATGCTTGCTGAGAGACTCGCCAGAGAGACTATCACTAACGGGCCTGTCCCACCTACGTGACTTACTGGCACCTGTCATAAAGGCCCTGTCCCACTGTACAAGTTTACCCAAGAGCTCTCCCGAGTTACTCGTGGTAAGTACGTAGAATGTACGTAGCGGGTACGTCGGAGCTCGGTGACGTCTCGTAGCGGCTCGTAACGCTAACGGCAGGTACTCGGGAAACGCGGTAAGCTTGTGAAGTTTTTTCAACGTTGAAAAAAAAATGTTCAGGCCCTTAAGTCGTAGAAGGTCGCCAAAAATGTTCAACATGGTGAAAATCCAGCGGCGACCAGAACAAGGTACGACTCTTTGGGCGACTACTCACGACCGTACGGGCTTCGCCCCCGCGACATGTCGCCTGTACGGCCGTGAGTCGTCTCCTCAGTCGCCCGAAGAGTCGTAGCGTCTTTCTGGTCGCCGCTGGGTTTTCAACGCGTTGAACATTTTCGGCCACCTGCAGCGACCTATGACGGGTGCCGGCAAGTCACGGAAAAAGTTGCGTAAGTGAGACAGGCCCGGAACGCTGCCATTACTCTGACAAAGACAGGGAGGGAGAAGGCAGAGGAAGAGGAAACTGCATTTATATGTTCATAAGTGATCAAAGCAGAATTAGGCCACGCCACCCTTTAAGTACATAGTGTGTGAAGGAACTGCAGATGCTGGTTTAAATCGAAGGTAGGCTGGAGTAACTCAGCGGGACAGGCAGCATCTCCGGAGAGAAGGAATGGGGCGACGTCTCGGGCCAAGACCCTTCTTCAGACAAGCACATGGACAGTACAGGTTTGGAGGGATGTAGACCAAACGCGGGCAGGTGGGACTAGTGTAGCTGGGACATGTTGGCCAGTGTGGGCAAGTTGGGCCGAAGGGTCTGTTTCCACGCTGCGCCACTCTATGACTCTATAAGTCCACTCCACCATTCAATCATGGCTGACCTATCTCTCCCTCCTAACCCCCCATTCTCCTGCCTGCTCCCCATAACCCCTGACACCCGTACCAATCAAGAATCTACCTGTCTCTGCCATAAAAGATATCCACTGACTTGGCCTCCACAGCCGGCTGTGGCAATGAATTCCACAGATTCACCACCCTCTAGCTAAAGAAATTCCTCCTCATCTCCTTCCAAAAGGAACGTCCTTTAATTCTGGAGGCTGTGCCCTCTGGTCCTAGACTCTCCCTCGAGTAGAATCATCCTCTCCACATCCAGGCCTTTCACTAAAGATGCTGTGGTTTGATTCCTGTCGGCACTGAGGCGTATATGTATAAATCCTTACATTAGCGTGATTCGACATAAGATCTAATCAGTTCAATGCTGTTACAAGTCAAGCCTAGCGATTGAAGGGAAATTAACATTTGTCCCCTGCAGAATATTAAAACCGATGAAGAAAGACTTCTATTCCTTCTATTCTATTCATTTTAACAAATTCAGAACATCAAAGAACTTTAAAACCAGTTAAATGTTACCTTGTAGAAAAACGCACATTAGCACCATCCTACACACACTAGGGACAATTTACAATTATTACAGTTTAAGAATAAGGAGTAAGCCATTTAGAACGGAGACGAGGAAACGTTTTTTTTCACAAAGAGTTGTGAGTCTGTGGAATTCTCTGCCTCAGAGGGCGGTGGAGGCCGATTCTCTGGATACTTTCAAGAGAGAGCTAGATAGGGCTCTTAAAAATAGCGGAGTCAGGGGATATGGGGAGACGGCAGGAACGGGGTACTGATTGGGGATGATCAGCCATGATCACATTGAATGGCGGTGCTGGCTCGAAGGGCCGAATGGCCTACTCCTGCACCCATTGTCTATTGTCTATACCAGTGGTTCTCAAATGGGGGTATGCGTACCCCTGGGGGTACGTGAAGGCACTCCAGGGGGTACATGAGATTTTAAAATATAGGCCTACATTTATGTAGGCCTATATTTTTGCGCTGGTTAGGGGGTACTTGGCTGAAAAAATATTTCACAGGGGGTACATCACTGAAAAAAGGTTGAGAACCACTGGTCTATACCAAGCCAATTAACTTACAATCTTGTACGTCTTGGGAGTGTGGGAGGAAACCGGAGCACCTGGTCACGGGGAGAACGCACAAACTCCGCGCAGACAGCGCCCGTAGTCGGGATCAAACCCGGGTCACCGGCGCTGTGAGGCGGCAACTCTACCGCTGCGCCACCGTGCCGCCCAGCAGTCCAGTTTGCAGCCTGAAGAAGCGTCAATAGACGATAGCCAATAGGTGCAGGAGTAGAGGCCATTCGGCCCTTCGAGCCAGCACCGCCATTCAATGTGATCATGGCTGATCATCCCCCAATCAGTACCCCGTTCCTGCCTTCTCCCCCTGACTCCGCTATCATTAAGAGCCCTATCTAGCTCTCTCTTGAAAGCATCCTTTAATTCCCCTTCCCATTCCCACACCGACCTTTCTGTCCTGGGCCTCCTCCATTGTCAGAGTGAGGCTAAACGCAAATTGGAGGAACAGCATCTCATATTTCGCTTGGGCAACTTACAGCCCAGTGGTATGAATATTGATTTCTCTAACTTCAGGTAGCCCCGGCATTCCCTCTCTCTCTCCATCCCCAAGTCTCGTTCTCAGCCAACAAACAGCTGACAATGGCCTGTTTCCTTTATCTTCGTTACATTTTTTGCACGTCTTACATTCATTGTTCTTTAAGAAGGAACTGCAGATGCTGGAAAATCGAAGGTAGACAAAAATGCTGGAGAAACTCAGCGGTTGAGGCAGCATCTATGATGCTGCCTCACCCGCTGAGTTTCTCCAGCATTTTTGTCTACCTTCGATTTTAAAGCACCTGCAGTTCCTTCTTAAAGAACAATCATAGATGCTGCCTCACCCGCTGAGTTTCTCCAGCATTTTTGTCCACCTTCACTGTTCTTTAAGTATCTCTCCACGTCACCGTCTATATTTCTCGTTTCCCTGTCCCCTGACCAGTCTGAAGAAGGGTCTCGTCACCCGAAAAACGTCGCCCATTCCTTCTCTCCAGAGATGCTGCCTGTCCCGCTGAGTTACTCCAGCTTTTTGCGTCTTATCTTTGGTGGAAGCCAGCGTCTGCAGTTCCATTTTATTACAAGAGAGATTCAAGAGAGTTTATTGTCATGTGTCCCAGATAGGACAATGAAATTCTTGCTTTGCTTCAGCACAACAGAACATAGTAGGCATTGACTACAGAACAGATCAGTGTGGCCATATACCATTATATAAATATATACACACACATGAATAAATAAACTGATAAAGTGCAAATAAACAGATAATGGGCTCTTAATGTTCAGAGTTTTTAAGAAGGAACTGCAGATGCTGGAAAATCGAAGGTAGACAAAAGTGCTGGAGAAACTCAGCGGGTGCAGCAGCATCTATGGAGCGAAGGAAACGGGCAACGTTTCGGGTCGAGATCCTTCTTCAGACTGCAACTCAGAGTTGCTGCCTCACAGCGCCAGAGACACGGGTTCGATCCTGACTATGGGTGACCTCAATTCAAGTCTCTTGATACTTGCCCACTATCTTAGCTGTTGCTTAACTCTGCCACTTAATTGGAAATGTGTTCAGCCAAGTGAATAACACTTCCTGAACGATGAATTATTCCACTTCTGCAAACCAGTAATCAGGTACAAACACACACACGCACGCGCACCTATCACCCAGCGGTATGAATACTGATTTCACTAACTTCAAGTAACCCTTGAAGCCCCTGTCCCACTGTACGAGTTCATTCCAAGAGGTCTCCCCGAGTTTGCCCTGATTCGAACTCGGAGATTTACGGTAATGGCCGCTCGTCGGTACTCGGGGCTCTCGTGGACATTTTTCAACATGGTGAAAAATCTTCACGAGTCTTCCCGTGCTTACCTGCCGTTAGCGAGTCTTCCCGAGTACCTGCCGTTAGCGTTACGAGCCGCTAAGAGACGTCCCCGAGCTCCGACGTACCCGCTACGTTCATTCTCCGTGCTTACCACGAGTTTGATTTTTTTTTAAACTCGGGAGAGCTCTTGGAATGAACTCGTACCGTGGGGCAGGGCCAATACACTCCCTCTCTCTCTCTATCCTCCCCCTACCCAAGACACACCAGCTTCTCGTTCTCACCCAGCAAATGGCTAACAATGGCCTGTTTCCTTTGGCATATCTTTCATTCATTTCTTCTACATCTCTCTACATCACCATCTGTATCTCTCGTTTCCCTTTCCCCCCGACTCTCAGTCTGAAGAAGGGTCTCGACCCGAACCGATCCCAGGAATGGGTAGGTTAACCCATGCTTGGCACTGGGCCTCTACTCGCTGGAGTTTCGAAGAACGAGGGTAGGCCTCATTGAAACGTACAGAATAGTGGAAGGCCTGGATAGAGTGGATGTGGGGAGGATGTTTCCACTAGTGGGAGAGTCCAGGACTAGAGGTCACAGCCTCAGAATTAAAGGACATTCTTTGAGGAAGGAGATGATGAGAAATTTCTTCAGTCAGAGGGTGGTGAATCTGTGGAATTCTTTGCCACAGACGGCTGTGGAGGCCAAGTCCGTGATTATTTTTAAGGCAGAGATGGATAGATTCTTGATTAGAAACATAGAAACATAGAAATTAGGTGCAGGAGTAGGCCATTCGGCCCTTCGAGCCTGCACCGCCATTCAATATGATCATGGCTGATCATCCAACTCAGTATCCCGTACCTGCCTTCTCTCCATACCCTCTGATCCCCTTAGCCACAAGGGCCACATCTAACTCCCTCTTAAATATAGCCAATGAACTGGCCTCGACTACCCTCTGTGGCAGAGAGTTCCAGAGATTCACCACTCTCTGTGTGAAAAAAGTTCTTCTCATCTCGGTTTTAAAGGATTTCCCCCTTATCCTTAGTACGGGTGTCAGGGGTTATGGGGAGAAGGCAGGAGAATGGGGTTAGGAGGGAGAGATAGATCAGCCATGATTGAGTGGCGGGGTAGACCGGATGGGCTGAATGGCCTAATTCTAGTCCTATTCCTTATGACCTTATGAAACATCACCCATTCCTTCTCTCCAGAGATGCTGCCTGTCCCGCTGAGTTAGTTAGGAATTTTGTGTCTATCTTCGGTTTAAACCAGCATCTGCAGTTCCTTCCCACACATTCTAACACACAATTGTGTAAGTGTTTTATAAATTTGAAATCAATTTGCCATGTTTCATCTGTCAATACAGCCTTTAAAGTCTATTGATTTCCCCATTGTTTTCTGAAATATTACATTTGGATACTTTATGATTTTGTATGGGGAAACACCTTCCTGTCAGCATAAATTTAGACTGCCTCATTGAAAGAAAAATAGGTCAGTTTTTTGCTGAGCTTCTCGTGATCCTAGCATGCCCCCATAGCCAGTCAAAGACCTTTGATGTGCAGCCACTGTTCCCGAGTGGTAAAGTCATTCAGCACGGAAAGAATTCGCCGAACACCTCCGCTCGGTTCGCAGTAACCAACCTGATCTCCCGGTGGCTCAGCACTTCAACTCCCCCTCCCATTCCCAATCCGACCTCTCTGTCCTGGACCTCCTCCATGGCCAGAGTGAGGCCTAGCGCAAATTGGAGGAGCAGCACCTCATATTTCGCTCGGGTAGTTTACACCCCAGCGATACGAACATTGACTTCTCTAACTTCAGAGAGCCCTTGCTTTCTCTCTCCATCCCCTTCCCAGTTCTCCCACCAGTCTGACTGCCTCCGACTACATTCTATCCTTGTCCTGCCCCCTCCCCTAACATCCGAAGAAGGGTCTCGACCCGAAACGTGGCCCATTCCTTCCCTCCAGAGATGCTGCCTCACCCGCTGAGTTACTCCAGCATTTAGTGTCTAACAATCAAGCAATCATGTTCACTCTAACGGTGCTGGCTCGAAGGGCCAAATGGCCTCCTCCTGCACCTATTTTCTATGTTTCTATGTAACCCCCATAGTTGAGTTTAGTTTAGGTGCATGGATAGGACAGGTGTAGAGAGATATGGGCCAAACGCAGGCAGGTGGGACTAGTGTAGATGGGACATGTTGGCCAGTATGGGCAAGTTGGGCCAAAGGGCCTGTTTCCACACACTATACAATGCTATGACTCCATGACTTTAGTTTAGTTTAGTATAGTTTAGAGATGCAGCGTGGAAACAGGCCCTTCGGCCCATCGAGCCCGTGCCAACCAATGATCACACTAGTTAGTTCTATCCCAACAATTTACAGGATTCTTTGGAAACATAGAAAATAGGTGCAGGAGGAGGCCATTCGGCCCTTCGAGCCAGCACCGCCAATGTGCCTGGAGTGTGGGAGGAAACCGGAGCACCCGGAGAAAACCCACGCCGGTCACGGGGAGAACGTGCAAACTCTGTACAGACAGCAGGAAGGAGTTTGCATGATCTGCCCCTGTCAGGAGGGAACCCGTGTCTCGGGCGCGGTGAGGCAGCAGCTCTACCCGCTGCATCACCGCGCCGCCCTTTAACGCAGGATGGTTGCGATCGTGCTTGACTGGGGACTGCAGGTGACGGGGGGACAATTTCTTGCGCTGCAGGATTACACCCTGGCGGTGTTGGGCGGATCGACCTGCCGCTGCGGGTTCCCAACCAGGCACTTCACCTTGCATGAGCCGGAGGATGAGCACCTCTGCGCGCACAAATGCGCCGGCGAAGAGTATGAACAGTGCGGGAGTGCGGAGTACTACGTGGTCTATCAGACCCAGGTGCAAGGTACGCAGAGCCATCTCACTCAAGCTGTATCCCTCCCCTGAAATTAGCACTTGACTTTAGACTTCAGAGATACAGCCCAGGAAACAGGCCCTTCGGCCCACCGAGTCCGCGCCGACCAGCGATCACCCCGCGTACTAGCACTACCCTACACACACTACGGACAATTTATAATTTGGTTTAGTTTAGAGAACAGGCCCTTCGGCCCGTCGAGTCCGCGCCGAACAGCGATCCCCCCCATACACTCGGGACAATTTACAATTACACCAATCTAATTAACCTACAAACCCGAGCGTCATGAACGCACAAACTCCGCACAGACAGATCTCTCTGGCGCTGAGAAGCAGCAACTCTACCGCTGCACCACCATTCCACACAATACTAGAAACTCCACACACACACGCACACACACACGCACACACATGCATGCACACACGCACATGCACGCACACGCACACACACACACACACACACACACACACACATGCACACACGCACATGCACGCACACGCACACACATGCATGCACACACATGCACACACACACACACACGCACACTCACATGCACACTCACGCGCGCACACACACACACACACACACACACAGACACACACACACACAGACACAGACATACACACACAGACATACATACACACACGCACACACATATATACACATGCGCGCACATACATACACACAAGCACACATACACACACACACACACACACGCACACACATATATACACACGCACGCACATACATACACACAAGCACACATACACACACACACACACACACACACACACACAGACATACACACACAGACATACATACACACACGCACACACATATATACACACGCACGCACATACATACACACAAGCACACATACACACACACACACACACACACACACACACACACACACACACACACACACACACACACACACACACACACGAGCGTCTGAGGACTGATGTACTATTGTTCCCACAGATAACCGGTGCTTGGATCGAAGGTTTCTGCCGGTGCGTTCGAAGCGCCTGGTGGCGCTGGCCAGCTTTCCGGGAGCTGGGAACACTTGGGGCCGGCATCTGATGGAACTCACCACGGGATACTACACCGGCAGCTACTACTTCGATGGCTCCCTCTACAACAAAGGTAGGCTCCTCGCCAACATGGCGGACAACCAGAAATACTCCCCTCGCGGGACAGGCAGCATCTCTGGAGAGAAGGAATGGGTGACGTTTCGGGTCGAGACCCTTCTTCAGACTGAGACTCGGGGGAGGGGGAGATACAGAGACAAGGAAGGGCAAGGTGTGAGAACGAGACATCTGCAGGGGAAGGAGCTCAAGGAAAATGTACAATAGATCATTGTTAGCTGGGAGAAGACAATAGACAATAGGTGCAGGAGTAGGCCATTCAGCCCTTTAAGCCAGCACCGCCATTCAATGTGATCATGGCTGATCATCCACAATCAGTACCCCATTCCTGCCTTCTCCCCATATCCCCTGACTCCGCTATCTTTAAGAGCCGTATCTAGCTCTCTCTTGAAAGTATCCAGAGAACCTGCCTCCACCGTCCTCTGAGGCAGAGAATTCCACAGACTCACAACTCTCTGGGTGAAAATGTTTTTCCTCATCTCCGTTCTAAATGGCTTACTCCTTATTCTTAAACTGTGTGTGGCCCCTGGTTCTGGACTCCCCCAACATCGGGAACATGTTTCCTGCCTCTAGCGTGTCCAAACCCTTAATAATCTTACATGCATCAATAAGATACCCTCTCATCCTTCTAAATTCCAGAGTGTACAAGCCCAGTCGCTCCATTCTCTCAGCATATGACAGTCCCGCATAGGTGACAACAAAGCAAACGTAGTCGGGGACAGTCAGACTGGTGGGAGAACTGGGAAGGGGGAGGGGTGGAGAGAGAGAGGGAAAGCAAGGGTTACTTGAAGTTAGAGAAGTCAATGTTAGAGAAGAGGGAGTTAGATGTGGCCCTTGTGGCTAAAGGGGATCAGGGGGTATGGAGAGAAGGCAGGTACAGGATACTGAGTTGGATGATCAGCCATGATCATATTGAATGGCGGTGCAGGCTCGAAGGGCCGAATGGCCTACTCCTGCACCTATTTTCTATGTTTCTATACCGCTGGGGTGTAAGCTGCCCAAGTGAAATATGAGGTGCTGTTCCTCCAATTTGCGCTGGGCCTCACCTTGACTGGGCATATTCCATTCTGTATCTCTAAAGTCTAAAGGGTGATCACTGGTCAGCGCGGACTTGGTGGGCCGATGGTGTAGCAGGAAGGAACTGCAGACGCTGGTTTAAACCTAGATAGACACAAAATGCTGGAGTAACTCAGCGGGACAGGCAGCATCTCTGGAGTTGACGTTTCGAGTCGAGGTGCAGGTGTGAAGAAGGGTCTCGCCCCGAGACGTCACCCGTTCCTTCTCTCCAGAGATGCTGCCTGCCCCGCTGAGTTACTCCGGCGTTTTGCGTCGACATTCGGTGGGCCGATGGGGCCTGTTTCCCCCCCCCCCGATGCATCTCGGAGCCGAGCTGAAGGAAAATTCTGCATAAACCTGAGGTAAATTAATCCTGAAGGACTCTCTGCCGATGTCAACGTTGCTTAAGGGCTTCGCTCTCGGTTTCAATGAAAAAGCACCAGGTTTGATGAACGATGCCCAGAACGTTATCTGCTTTGAACTGCAAGTAATGAATTCATCCAGCTGGTAAATCATGTGGAGAGACTGGTTTCTGCTGCATCAAAGGAAAATGTCTGTGAGCATTTTTCAATTCTCCATGCAGTAGTCATTGACAATGGGGATTCCTGGAGCCCTTTTAGACATAAATAATCATACATAAATCAGATCGGCTGACTTGGGGTTTGCTGAACATCCTAGACATAAGCTCAGGGGTGGAACAGCTTCCCCCTTCCCATCAGAACTGCCCCCTCCATCGACTCCTTTAAGTCTAGACTAAAAACTCATCTCAACTCTCAAGCCTTTCTTGATGTCCTCTGAGCGAGGGCTATATGTATATAGTGATAGAAAACATAGAAACATAGATGCAGGAGGAGGCCATTCGGCCCTTCGAGCCTGCACCGCCATTCAATATGATCATGGCTGATCATCCAACTCAGTATCCCATACCTGCCTTCTCTCCATACCCCCTAGGACGACCGATGGCACAATGGGCTAAGTGTTCGGCTGGTGACCGGAAGGTAGCCGGTTCGAATCCCGCTTGGAGTGCATACTGTCGTTGTGTCCTTGGGCAAGACACTTCACCCACCTTTGCCTGTGTGTGACTGTGTGTGAGTGATTGGTGGTGGTCGGAGGGGCCGTAGGCGCAGATTGGCAGCCACGCTTCCGTCAGTCTGCCCCAGGGCAGCTGTGGCTACAGAAGTAGCTTACCACCACCGAGTGTGACTGAGGAGTGAATGAATAATGCGATGTAAAGCGCCTTGAGTATTCTCGAAAGGCGCTATATAAATCCCATCCATTATTATTATTATTATCCCTTTAGCCACAAGGGCCACATCTAACTCCCTCTTAAATATAGCCAATGAACTGGCCTCAACTACCTTCTGTGGCAGAGAATTCCACAGATAGTGATGTTTGTATTTATTCTATGAACCACTGGTGTTTGTTACACTATTCTTATACCAATGTAAAGCACTTTGGCCAACGAGAGTTGTTTTTTAAATGTGCTATAGAAATAAAAGTGACTTGACTTGACTTGAAATAATGCAGGAATTTGTTCTTCCCCCGCACAATTAAAGCATGGAATAGTCTTCACCCTACCATAGTTACCCAACCAGATGCAACTAAATTTAAGGTAGCTCTTTCTTCCCAAAAACCCTTTCTGGCTTAAGTCCTCCCTTCACCACCTCCAGTTTAAATTCCATTTGGAATATTTTGGAGGACCAAGAACCAAGAAACCTAGAATAATCCCGGAATGAAAGGCGGAAGGGATCGAGGGGAACACCAAAAAATAGTTAACATAGGAAGGCAATGTTCACTCTGATCAAACTTGAAGCCTTCAACCATCTCTGTGTGAATAGCTCGTTCTAAGCTCCCCCCCCCCCCCCCGGACAACTGGATAACACAACACAAATACCCCTATACAATACCCTAACCACCACGGGTTCGATCCTAGTATTTGCCTGGCCAAGCCCTTCCAGCCTCGTGCAAGCAAGAGACACTCCAAAAGGTCACGCAGTCCCAAGCGCTCTTCCAGAAGATCGACATCGAACCTCGTGGGAGTGGCCTTTTATAGTTCCCCGAAACTTGAGGGGCCGAACCACATGGGGGTGGTCGCTATACAGTCCAATAACAAATATCGATTAACACAGATTAACACAGATATTCAAGAAACCGAGACAAGGCTCAACACTTAACCAATCAACATCTAGCTAAGTAAAGCTTTGCAACATTATGTACTGTGTGTGTGTGTGTGTGTGTGTGTGTGTGTGTGTGTGTGTGTGTGTGTGTGTGTGTGTGTGTGTGTGTGTGTGTGTGTGTGTGTGTGTGTGTGTGTGCGCGTGTGCGTGCGTGTGTGTGTGTGCGTCTGTATATGCGTGTGTGTGTGTCTGTATATGTGCGTGTGTGTGTGTCTGTATATGTGCGTGTGTGTGTGTCTGTATATGTGCGTGTGTGTGTGTGTCTGTATATGTGCGTGTGTGTGTGTGTCTGTATATGCGTGTGTGTGTGTATGTGTGTGTGTGTGTGTGCATGTGTGTGTGTGTGTGTGTGTGTGTGTGCGTGTGTGTGTGTGTGTGTCTGTATATGTGCGTGTGTGTGCGTGTTTGCGTGTGTGTGCGTGCGTGTGCCTGCTTGAGAGAGAGAGAGAGAGCCAGCTGCCTCATAATTCATGTATTTGAATGGAATCAGGGATAATGTGCAGGTTAAGTGACTGTGGATTATCGCCTGTCAAGTGGTCTGTGGTTATTTATTGAGCGGCACAATCGTGCAAACACAAAAGGCTTTTTTCAGCCCAGCTTCATTAATAACTAAACCAGGGACTGCTCTAATTCATCAGGTGATAAGAAAATAGTCCCGGGGAAGTGTTGATGGTGTAAATCACTCCATCAACTTGGGAACTGTTGCTTTCTGTAGATGTCGTCTCCATATCGCTATTGTTCATAGGGTCATAAGGTCACAAGTGATAGGAACAGAATTAGGCCATTCGGCCCGTCAAGATTAGATTAGATTAGATTAGATTCCTTTATTGTCATTCAGACCTTTCGGTCTGAACGAAATGATGTTGCCTGCAGCCATACACAGAACCAATAAAAACAAAACATACAATAAACACAAATTAAACAAAGTCAAATTACACAAAGTCAAGTCTACTCTGCCATTCAATCCTGGCTGATCTATCTCTCCCTCACAACCCCATTCTCCTGCCTTCTCCCCATAACCCCTGACACACGTATTCCTCCCACACCCCAAAGAACCAGGGGCCACTGTTTAAGAATAAGGAGTAAGCCCTTTAGAACGGAGACGAGGAAACACTTTTTCTCACAGAGAGTGGTGAGTCTGTGGAATTCCCTGCCTCAGAGGGCGGTGGAGGCCAGTTCTCTGGATGCTTTCAAGAGAGAGCTAGATAGGGCTCTTAAAAATAGCGGAGTCAGGGGATATGGGGAGAAGGCAGGAACGGGGTACTGATTGGGGATGATCAGCCATGGTCTCATTGAATGGCGGTGCTGACTCGAAGGGCCGAATGGCCTACTCCTGCACCTATTGTCTATTGTCTGTTGTCTATTGATTAGTTTAGTTTAGTCTGAAACATGTTCCTGATGTTGGGGGAGTCCAGAACCAGGGGCCACACACAGTTTAAGAATAAGGGGTAGGCCATTTAGAACGGAGACGAGGAATCACTTTTTCACACAGGGAGTTGTGAGTCTGTGGAATTCTCTGCCTCAGCAGGCTGTGGAGGCAGGATCTCTGGATGCTTTCAAGAGAGAGCTAGATAGGGCTCTTAAAGATAGCGGAGTCAGGGGATATGGGGAGAAGGCAGGAACGGGGTACTGATTGGGGATAATCAGCCATGATCGTCCCCAATGAAAGTTCACCAGACTGATTCCTGGGATGTCAGGACTTTCATATGAAGAAAGACTGGATAGACTCGGTTTGTACTCGCTAGAATTTAGAAGATTGAGGGGGGGATCTTATAGAAACTTACAAAATTCTTAAGGGGTTGGACAGGCTAGATGCAGGAAGATTGTTCCCGATGTTGGGGAAGTCCAGAACAAGGGGTCACAGTTTAAGGATAAGGGGGAAATCTTTTAGGACCGAGATGAGGAAAACTTTTTTCACACAGAGAGTGGTGAATCTGTGGAATTCTCTGCCGCAGAAGGTAGTTGAGGCCACAGTTCATTGGCTATATTTAAGAGGGAGTTAGATGTGGCCCTTGTGGCTAAAGGGATCAGGGGGTATCGAGAGAAGGCAGGTACAGGATACTGAGTTGGATGATAATAATAATAATAATGGATGGGATTTATATAGCGCCTTTCTAATACTCAAGGCGCTTTACATCGCATTATTCATTCACTCCTCAGTCACACTCGGTGGTGGTAAGCTACTTCTGTAGCCACAGCTGCCCTGGGGCAGACTGACGGAAGCGTGGCTGCCAATCTGCGCCTACGGCCCCTCCGACCACCACCAATCACTCACACACATTCACACACATTCACACACAGGCAAAGGTGGGTGAAGTGTCTTGCCCAAGGACACAACGACAGTATGCACTTCAAGCGGGATTCGAACCGGCCACCTTCCGGTCGCCAGCCGAACACTTAGCCCATTGTGCCATCTGTCGTCCCACTGAATGACATTGATCACATTGAATGGCGGTCGGTGCTGGCTTTAAGGGCCCGAATGGCACCTATTGTCTATTGTCTAACTCGACCGCTGCGCCACCGTGCCAGTTCTTCGTGCCAGCGCCTTAGTCCCAGTGTCGGCTGGTGAACTGGGAAGCCACTTGCGGGGAGCGGTCGATGATGTGCCCTGACAATTTATTACTGGAGTTTATTCATGAAAATTCAGCAGCTTAAACACTTAACGATTCCAAAGCAGCCCACCGCTGGAAGATAATTGCTTATACTGTCGGAATTTATCCGCTCGTTATCACTTTAAGCCGCGGAATTTTTCACTTTTCAGGAGCAGTCAAAATTACTCATGCAAACGCACCACCCCGCCCGACAGAAAGCTTTCTTAAACAAATTTCAGTAATGTCCAATTAGTTGCAGTGCAGAACGCCATTTATCATTGTTGCCAAGATATTCGAGCCTCTCTTTAGCAGTTGTTTATCCTCGACAGTTTACTGGTGGCAATGACTTCAGCTCGTGCGACACTAGGTCCCACCTGCCCATTTCCCTCCAAACCTGTCCTATCCATGTACCTGTGTTCAAAGAAGGAACTGCAGATGCTGGAAAATCGAAGGTGCACAAAAATGCTGGAGAAACTCAGCGGGTGCGGCAGCATCTATGGAGCGAAGGAAATAGGCAACGTTTCGGGCCGAAACCTCTTGGAAATAGGCAACGTTTCGGGCCGAAACCCTTCTGGAAATAGGCAACGTTTCGGGCCGAAACCCTTCTGGAAATAGGCAACGTTTTCGGGCCGAAACCCTTCTGGAAATAGGCAACATTTCGGGCCGAAACCCTTCTGGAAATAGGCAACGTTTCGGGCCGAAACCCTTCTGGAAATAGGCAACGTTTCGGGCCGAAAACCCTTCTGGAAATAGGCAACGTTTCGGGCCGAAACCCTTCTGGAAATAGGCAACGTTTCGGGCCGAAACCCTTCTGGAAATAGGCAACGTTTTCGGGCCGAAACCCTTCTGGAAATAGGCAACGTTTCGGGCCGAAACCCTTCTGGGTTCGTCCGAAACGTTAACCTATTTCCTTCGCTCCATAGATGCTGCTGCACCCGCTGAGTTTCTCCAGCATTTTTGTGTACCTATCCATGTACCTGACTAACTGTTTCATAAAGGTTGGGATAGTCCCAGCCTCAACTACCTCCTCCGGCAGCTCGTTCCATACGCCCACCGCCCTATGTGTAAACAATTTGCCCCTCAGATTCCTATTAAATCATTCTCCCCCCTCACCTTAAACCTATTTAGTTCAGTTTAGTTTATTGTCACCTGTACCGAGGTACAGTGAAAAGCTTTTTGTTGCGTGCTAACCAGTCAGCGGAAAGACAACACATGATTACAATCGAGCCATTCGCAGTGTACAGATACATGATAAGGGAATAACGTTTAGTGCAAGGTAAAGCCAGTAAAGTCCGATCAAGGATAGTCAGAGGGTATGCCCTCCTGCTCGCGATTCCCCTAACTCTGGGTAAAAGACTCGGAAGGAAGGAAACCGGAGATCTCGGAGAAAACCTTCGTGGTCACGGTGAGAACGTGCAAACTCCGTACAGACAGCACCCGCAGTCAGGATCGAACCCGGGTCTCTGGCGCTGTGAGGCAGCAACTCTACCGCTGGGCCACCATGCCGCCCCTATTGTGCTAATGTATGGCGCTTATTTATTGAACTTTATGCAAAACCCTCGGTACTGTGGCACGGCAATAGGGTTACGGCCTTACACCGCTCACAGCGCCAGAGACTCGGGTTCGACCTGGAGACGGGCGCTGTCTGTACGGGGTTTGTACGTTCTCCCCGTGACCTCCGTGGGATTTCTCTGAGAACTTAGAGGTTTCCTCCCACACTCCCAAGACGTATAGGCTTCAGGCTAATTGGCTTGGTGTAAATGTAAAAAATTGTCCCGATTGTAAGATAGTGTTAATGTGCGGGGATCGCTGGGCGAAGCAGACTCGATGGGCCGAAGGGCCTGTTTCAGGGCTGTGCCTCTAAACTAAACTAAACTACACTAAACTAAAATGATTGAACTATTGAAACATAAGGTCATGTGATAGGAGCAGAATTAGGCCATTCGGCCCATCAAGTCTACCCCGCTGATCTATCTCTCCCTCCTAACCCCATTCTCCTGCCGTCTCCCCTGGCACCCAGGGTGGCCGACTTTCTCACTCCCAAATAAGGGACAAAAGGTCAAAATAAGGGACAAATTCCCGACGGCAATTCGTTGACCGACTGGGCCGTGGCTGGGTTGAACGATGAGTTTGGCCCGGGTGCTGGACTGCACGCAAAGCCCAGCCGGCGGGCCAGCTGAGGAGTTTTGGCCCGGGGGCCGTGCGCAAAGTCCGGCGCCCCGTCCAACTCATGAACCGATGGTCGGCCACGAGAAGGAGGGGTGGTGATGTGTGCGGCGGTAAGTGAAGGTCCGAAGGGTCGGACAGCTGGCCGGACAGCCGAACCGAACCGACCGGGGCCACGGGCGAGGTGCTGCTGCTGCACTCCATGGGCTGCACTACGTCGGGACGGGTGAGACGGGGCCGGACGCGGCGCTCCGACCCGAACCGAGTAGCAGCAGTCAAATACGGGACAAGGGCGGTCCCGTACGGGGCAAACCAATTAGACCCAATATACGGGATGTCCCGGCTAATACGGGACAGTTGGGACCCTACCCCTGACCATTGGTGGTGACTGGATTTATTCTCCATCCCGCAGGCTTCAAGGGGGAACGGGACCACTGGAAGAGCGGCCGCCTGCTCTGCATCAAGACGCACGAGAGCGGCAAGAAGGAAATAGAGGCGTTCGACGCCGCCATCCTGCTCATACGAAACCCTTACAAAGCGCTGATGGCCGAATTCAACCGCAAATACGGAGGTCACATTGGCTTCGCCTCAGAAGCCCACTGGAAAGGCAGAGGTAGGACACCGCCTGTCGCCTTCCGCAAGAGATGTAACGCCGATAAGGCTTTATAGAATCTTATAGCTCTTATAGATCTTCCAGGATCGGGTTCCTCTGTGCCTGGGGCAGTCCTCTGTCCTCTGTCTAGGGCTCTGGTGAGACCACATCTGGAGTATCGTGTGCAGTTTTGGTCTCCTAATTTGAGGAAGGACATCCTTGTGATCGAGGCAGTGCAGCGCGGGTTCACGAGATTGATCCCTGGGATGGCGGGACTGTCATATGAGGAAAGATTGAAAAGACTAGGCTTGTATTCACTGGAGTTTAGAAAGGATGAGGGGAGAATCTATAGAAACTTATAAAATTATAAAAGGACTGGACAAGCTAGATGCAGGAAAATGTTCCCAATGTGGGGCGAGTCCAGAACCAGGGGCCACAGACTTAGATAAAGGTGAGGTCATATTTAAGACTGAGGTGAGAAAAAACGTTTTCACTCAGAGAGTTGTGAATTTGAGGAATTCCCTGCCACAGAGGGCAGTGGAGGTCCAAATCACTGGATGATTTAATAGAGAGTTAGATAGAGCTCTAGGGGCTAGTGGAGTCAAGGATCTATGGGGAGGAAGGCAGGCCGGGTTATTGATTGGGGACGATCAGCCATGATCGCAATGAATGGCGGTGCTGGCTCAAAGGGCCGAATGGCATCCTCCTGTACCTATTTTCTATGTTTCTAAGGCGCACTGGTCAGGCCGCATTTGGAATACTGTGAGCAATTTTGTGCCCCGTATCTGAGGAAGGATGTGCCGGCTCTGGAGAGGGTCCAGAGGAGGTTTACGAGAACGATCCCAGGAATGAGTAGGTTGAGCATACGATGAGTGTTTGTCGGCACTGGGCCTGTACTCGCTGGAGTTTAGAAGAACGAGGGGGGGGGTGGGATCTCACTGAAACGCACAGAACAGTGAAAGGCTTGGATTAGAGTGGATGTGGAGAGGATGTTTCCACTAGTGGGAGAGCCTAAGACCAGAGGACACAGCCTCAGGATTAAAGGACGTTCTGTAAGGAAGGAGATGAGTAGAAATTTCTTTAGCGCAAGGGCGGTCCCGTATGGGACAAACCAATTTAGCCCAATATACGGGATGTCCCGGCTAATGTGGGACAGTTGG